>NW_024105075.1:115000-295000 GCF_003945595.2 Pipra filicauda
TAGGCATCTTTTTCTGCAAAGAATTAATGATGTGTTTCCTATTTCACTGTTTCTTACTTTATGAACAGGAGCAGAGTTTCCATGTGTTCTGCTTCTTCCAGTCAGATAAGCTGATTGTTGGAAGAATAAAAGTATGTACTGACTGAGTTTGATGGAGGTTACTGAAACAAGGACCCTTGTAGCATTTAGAGAATTGGTGGTTAAACTGCTTCACTGATAAGACTTCCATTCCACGTTTGATTACTATACTTTAGAATATATAATTATGGCTATGAAGTCAATCACTGACTTGAAGTCAGTGATTGACTTCATAGTGGTTGAAGAGTGGGGATTGTTAGAGGTTCCAGTGTTGAGATCTTCATAAGTCCATAAAGTCTGGGAAATAAACACAAAAAATTTTTAATACGGGAAAAACAATTCAAGAGTACAGCAATTTAAACACATGGCTGAGTCTGTAAAACCGCAATGCTAAAGCTGCGTATTGTTTCCCTGTGGTATTGCTTGGAGAAGAGGGGGGAAAATACCCAGTAAAACCCACCCAAGTTAGAGAATGATGTAGACTTCAGGAAAATGTTGTGTCCTTGTCCAGTTTTAACTTCTGCTGATGCTAATGGAAGTTGTTTGCTTGCTGGTGAGGTGATACTGGAGTATCGAAGACTAATACCTTAATTTGTAATTACTTACATATAAATTTTTCATTTATTTGACTTTTTTCTCTGATCATCAGGTATGCTGGGTCATTCCACAAATAAATATGTGTTATCCCTAATCTTTTTTGAACCGTGTCATAGAATCATAGCATAAATGATGTGATTAACACATAAGGCCAGAAACTTATTTCATTGCCAAAACTGTATGGTGCAGTTGCATGAAGTGTCATCCCTGTCAGTATATTGGGAAGATGTTGGGAACTGCTGAGACACTGTTTAGGAATATGCAGTTTGGGTCTACCTTTTGGCTAATGTTAACATCTCTATATTTACACAAGCACAAGTTTCATTGTGCTAAGTACTTCTGACAAAGTCATCTACATCTTTATGGTAAATTGCTTTGCTTTTTCAAAACTAAAATATCTATAACTCAGCCACTTCATTGAAAGCTGCACACAGGTGTTTGGTGCACTAAAGCACTAAAGTAATTTATGTGTATTAGTCTGACCCTTCTTAACGTTAAAACAAAACTATTTTTGTTGTTTTCTTCAAAAAGCTTTCAATATGATGAATCTCCAATAAAACCAAATGCAGCTTCTGATGATTTAAACTGATCTTTTAAAAGATAAATCAGATTCCATGGTTAGCACTGTAATCATCTTGTCATGCTTAGTGTGATTATTCACCTTTTAAAAGTAATAGCAAAGTTTTTCAGGTTCTGCAATCTTCTACAGGTTCCTGGAATGAAAGAACTGTATACATACCATGTAAAACAGACTGCTGGGTGAAGCTTTATATTTATAGGAAATTATATATTGACCTCATATTTAATCCAGTGTACTTTAAAACAGAACAGGTTTTTCAAGACTTAAATGAATTTAGTGAAGGTTTCATTAGGAAATACTGACAATGTGTCCCTCAGTTTGCTAGGAAAATAGTTGTGTCATTATCTGTCATCTTGCTAATAAACAGTTCAGAGTTAGGTGTGAGCATTTTAGAACTGCAGCTATGGCAGTCTGCCCTGTATTTTAAATTAAAAATGTATGTCTTAGTCCACATTGATCTGAATTTAGCACCAAGTTTTCAGTAAAGAAAACGATTTTTTTTTTAAATTTTGTTGCAATTAAAAATCGTTTCTCTTGGGAGAAAGTAGAGGAAAAAGATTGTAATGATTTTTGTGCATCAAACTTTTATCTGGTATTGCATTTGGAGGGTATGTTGGCTACTATGAGTGCATGCATCTTAAGTGGACTAAAATTTTACTTTTAAACTTCCTCCTTTGATTTGGACAGTGAGAATGAGAATGGTGAGAATTTCTGTAAAACTGGATACGTCCTGTTTTGGTGTTAACAGAGCATAGGCAACACTGTAGTTAACATCTTCTGAAACAAAGTACCAATAAATACAATTAATGTTATTTTAATGGACATTTTTATGTTGCAGTGATCAGTGTAAGCTTTCATAGTGAAGTACAGTTAGTACATGTGGTATTGCTACAGTACTAATTACATTTATTGCAATGGCTTTTGCTCTGTGTTTCAGCTGTGCTTTTGTGAGGTGGACTGTTTCACAGAGGCATGTTGATAAAATATATGCTATGAACACAGCAGATGATACTAGAATAAATAAATGTTGAAGTTGGTTATAGCTGTCTGAAGGCCTCTTAGTTATGAAATATGTATCAGGGTTGGTCCCGAGGGTTTTGAGGATAACTGTGGCAAGAGGGTATATGCTCAAAGAAGAGTCTGTTCTCTGTGGAGCTTTCCAAATTTGTTGATACAAGCTCTGTCACGTGCACCACTTCATATTTTTACCATTGTTATTCCTAAGTTGCTCAAAGGTTGCAAACCAAATAGAGTCCTGTCGTGGTAGGGATTCTGCAAATAAAGAAGGCAGGGGTGTACAATCCAGCATGGTGCCTAAGCTACTTTTACAACAGTGCTTATAATATTAGTCTTGGAATGAGAAATAGTGGAGTGCTGTCATTGCAGCAGTGCCCCAGGCTAAATACCATTCTGAGAAGTGGGGCCAGAGACCATGGGCAAGGTAACTTGCAGTTACGACTCTTGAGGATGGAGCTTGTGTCTATCTGACATTGGATGCTAGTGCAGGCGTATCTGCATCTTAGTTCAGAACTGCAGGAAGGTAACTGATAACATTACCACACCATACTAGGTAGCTTACTACTTCTGCATAGGTAGCTGTGCTGTCCATTAAGCAGTTATCAGACCTCTGCCAGATGTTTAACTTAGGTAAATCCATCCCTGATGTTGGAATAAGAGCAGCTTTATGAAGTGAACGACTCTCTCCGGCCTGGTTTGCTGATTATTTATTTATGTTTTTTCCAGTCATCGTGCAATGCCTCTCATGCTGGCATCTGCTGGGGTAGAAAGACTGATTCTTTTTAATTGCTGATATGCTTTGGGACCCAAAGCATTTATTAGATTTTTAATGCTAGAAGACTGTACCTGTGGTAGGGTATAATATTGAAGACTGGGGCCACAGTGGAGGAAAGGATATTAAAAATAGAAAAGTAATAGGATACTTTCTGTTGCACTTCTAATGAGATGTTCAAAACTGATCAAAGAGAGCACTGAAAGGAGACGGTAAAGCCAACAAATCTCTTCATGTTTACTTCATTCCCTGGAATGCCATAACCCAGGGGAAAGGTGATTTCTGATTTATGAGCTGGATGTGGCTCCCCCTGAAACAGCTGACCTGTTATACAACAGAGTCCCTGACACCTGTGCAACCCTTTTGCCTTAGCTTTCCTGGGCAGATGGCTTGGGGATTCAATTTCTGTGAGTCTAGCTGGCAACAGGATCTGTGCCCAGTGGAGGTGGCACACTCACCCAGTTACAAGGGCTGTGGCAGGAGAGTGGGCACGTGTAGGAATAGAGTTCACTTAGCTAAGAATCTCCCTGATGTGGAGAGGTGCCAATGAGTAAAGTGAGTGCACAACATGATCTGGGTAATGCAGGGAGGTCAGTCCTTCATAAATGGAGGAGACCATTAAATAGAGCAGGTTCTCAGGAAACTGGCACTGAAAATATGGAGAAAGAGGAGATAAAGAAGAAGGGCAAATGAGTCTAAAACCAGGATGCAGCCTGGAAAGTGACACTACTGGACTTAAGAAAGGCTCTGAGGGAGGAAGACAGTAAGACTTGGTGCAGAAAAAAGGGTCTTTCCAGAGACAGGCCCTGGTGTCAGTATAGGGAGTGGCTGGAATAGAAAGAAGTAGGGTGGGGAATGTGGTTTTCCTGAAAATTTTTCTTTGAGCTTCTGTGCAAAATGGTTACTGCATTTTCCTCAGAGATTTCTGTTTGGCAAGTCCAGGTGATTATGGGAGTAAACTGACAAGTGTTTTGCTAAAGCTGAGTAGGGAGATATTCATCTTTTCTACGACTATGTGCAGAAGACTGTTATCACATGAAGGGAAATATCTGTTTAAAATATACTTCAGGTTCTCTTTAATGATGAAAGAGAGGATGAGTCTGAGCAGCCCAGTCTTGATATGGTGTTGATAAATATTCAAGTGTGGTTGTGGACATTCAAGTGGTCAAGTCAGGCTCTAACAAGAGTACTCTAGGCTTGTTGGCTTTGAAGCTATTGTTTAAAAAGAAAATGTCTTTTGTCTGGAAGGCTACACACTAACCGTATGGATTTAAGTTTGGAAGATACAGTTCTTCTGTGAAATTGTATTTATACCATAGATATTATGGCAGAAATGGGTTTCCTGAGTTTTATACTTTTGTTTCATGTGCTTTCTTTCACTTCTGATAGGCAGAGATCTTTCTAGTTCTCTCATATATGCCTGCTAGGCTTGGTATCTTCTGTAGTCAGTGTATATTGATTTATAGCACTGCCAGGCTCAGCTGCTAGCTTTGGGTAAGAGGCCCATTTTCTGTGTCCTGTATCTGCTCTCACAACCTGACATTGCAGTTTACTGCTCTTTCCCACCTTGAAGATTAGAACAGGATTAGGAAATGAGGAGGGACGGGTGCTGGAAGTCAGGCAAACTAAGGGAAGTCCCACAAGATCCTGGGTGTTCTCACTGCTGCTCTGGGATTGGAAATTCTCTCATTTCTCAAGAGAGACGGGAAAAACTGACTCTGGCATCTTATTACAATACTTTGACATGTTTCATTCCCAAATGAAGTGAAAACTTTGAGGTAGAGTTGATTTGGAAAGTTAGCCACAGAAATGTGTGAAAAAGTATGTGCAGTATTTAGGAGAATCCACTGCAGAAATGTCTGGGAGTACACTTGTTTTCACATGCTTTTATTATTTTCTGCTGTTCTTATGACTGCTTTTGGGAAAAGAAAGCCTGCATTTTTGCATTGTAGTTTTTCATACTTCGGCAGCTGGTTTTCCTGTGTCTGTTGGGATACTTGATCATGAAAGCAGGCCTTCAAGCAGATTCTGTTTACTCTATGACACATGCAGCAAGTGTGACACAGCATCGAAAATGTCCTTATTGTATGTGTGGTGTAGAGCTGATATAGCAAATGTAGTAGCTATTAGACTGGAGGCTTGGGGATTCTGCAGTTTAGCCTGATTATTTGTAAAGAGGTCTCATAGCTTAGCACCAGAAACAGTAAGGTGTTAAATGATGGTCAAATTGTAGTCCACTGCCCAAAGTAGCCAACCTGTCAACTCTAGTAAAAATCAGTACAAACAGGAAGCCCAGTGTCACTAACAATATAACTTTTTATTTTTTGAAATTAATTTTGTTGAACAGTCTGGTAAAAGAATAATGCAGAAGATTCTGAACTTTAAAGTTTCGTCTTGTGTTGCTCACAGACTCCTTCAATGACAAGGATGTTTTCTGTAGATGATGCTTGAGGGTAGTGGGTAAATTATTTCAGTATAGATTTCTCTCTTTTTCTTAAATTGTATGTAACATTTTATTTGTAGAGCAGCAGCTGTGTTGGCCTTAAGCACACATCAGTTAGGTGAGGTCGAGGTATGACAGTGTTGTTGCAAAAGACATATTGTCAAAGGACTTTCTTTATGGATTGTCAATTCAAGGCATGTGTATTATTACCAAAATCCTTCTGAGGTTATGGTGGCAGCTTTTTATGGTAAGGGATTGTAGCTGATCAGTATAGAGAACTGTGCAGTTTAATCTGTGGCTTGTGTGGTTTTGGTTTGATAAATTATTCTTGCTTTCTGTGCACTTGCTAGTGTAAGCCGCATGATTTGTACTAAACTTCACTAGTGAATACCAGTTACAAGCTCTGAATGATTTTAGTGTTGCTTGTTGCTTAACCAACAAGGAAATGTGAACCGTTCTTCTTCCTCCTGTATCACTGATACAACTTCTCTTTCCAATATTGAATAAATAGTCCCCTGTTAGAACAATTGACATCTGGAAGACTCTTCACAATACTTCACATAGCAATGTTCTGACTCAGCCATTAGTTGTCGGAGCTCAAATCAGGGTCATCTCAAGAAATCTGTAATGCCTTTTACTTTTAGCAAGAGCTGGCCTGAAAATCTGCTTAATGTTGTCATTCAAAATTTACATGGTTTCATTAAGCTTATTAAAAGCAATGAAAAATGCAGCAGTACGTAGCACTGATAAAGCCCTTTCACCTTGCTATTTCAAATCACGTTTATGGACGATGAATTTAGCTTCCCAGTAGCCCTGGGCAGAGGTATTATCTCCATTTTATGGACAGGAAAACTGAGTTAGATTCAATGACTTGTCCAAGGTCATACGTAAGACTGATAGTATTGAGGAGAAAAAAATGTCCAGACTTCTGTCTTAATTACACGATAATTTTTTTGAGTAAACTCTGTGTCTTAGACAAGATGCACCTATGTCTTTGTCTTTAGGGTTTTAAAAATAATTTTGAGGATTAATTTTTGAAGAAATGAATTTGTATTTTCCTCAGAAGTGTGATTCTCACAACTGAGAATATTAAAGAGGATACATATCCTTTTTTGTAGACTTCAGTTCACTTCTTCCTACAAAAACTTTGTTGTAGTCCACTTTGGCTCTCTCGTTGTCTGCTTTTGTGAAATAAATCTGCCCTCATTATTTAGCATTCTTACATTTGCATATGTACAAGAGGGAACAGCTGCTTTCTGCAGGGATTTTATGTACTCATTCATATTCCCACAGTGGTGGCCTTGTTCTGAAACACACTGCTACCCTGTGGAAAAGCAGAATAATACATGGACAATATAGTAATCAGCCTGTTATTAAACATTTGGAAGTACAGCCATAAAGGGAAAAATATAACCATATAGTTATATTTTTAAATCTGAAGCAAGTGCTATGTGATGATGATGTATAAAAGCCTCTTCCTCTTAGAGCTTCTGCAAAGCTATGGGGAAAAATTCTTTAGAAAAGAAATTTTACAGTCCCCTTCAGTTTTTGAAAAACAAATCTAATTTTATTACTAAGATTATTTTATGTTTAAAAAGGGAAAAAAAGCGGTAATGCTTATTTCTCATTTGAAAGTGATCTTGGACATTGCATCTTAGCTATTGCCGTATCCATGGACAGAAAATTATATGCATCTATATTGATACAAGCTTCAGATTTCCAAGCATGGTCCTGACAACAGTTCAGTTCCCAATGATTTGTGAATAGCAAGGCAGTCACAGGAGTTTGGCTCTTCCTTTTTTTTTTTTTTTTTTAAACTACATTTTGGCTGTGTATTTTCTGATACCTAAACTTAGACTTAAGAGAACTAAAGCTCCAGCCAGACGTGTAAGAACACATTGTTTTCTTACATGTTGTGAGAAAATGCAACATCATAGTGATGTTTTTCTTAGTTTTGAGAACTTCGCTTTTGAAAAAAAGCGAATAGATTCACTTTGCATTTGTCTTTAAAATTTTGAAGAATTAAAGTGACTTTGAGGAAGCATATGCAATTTTATCCCGAAGCATTGAGACATGCATATACATGAAGTTGTGGAAACCTGTGCAGTTAGAATGGGAAGTCTTAGAATGTGATAGTTATAACTGGACCAATAATTTAAAATAATACAATACAAGTAATAATTCTGAAAGAAATGCTTCCTTGCTGGAATTTTTTCTTGCTACTTTGCCACCTTCTACTATTGGGCTTGTTGTTTCAGTAGTAGCAGAGACTATTAAAATATTTTAAAGGGGAAGGAAAGCACTTACAGAATTATTAATATTCTGCTTATGGATATCTGAAAAAAATGGAAGGTCGTAGTCTGACCTAGAGGCCTTGGCAGTGTCCTTTAAACAAGCATTAATCATATGTAGTGCATCAAATCATCATGTGCAAGATAACATTAGTGACCTCTCCAACTGAGGATAACAAATGACTCTTAATTTTCCTTTTTGTACATGACAGAAGTGTTGACAACCTCTCTGTATATTTTTTTGCCCTGTATGTAATCAACTGATCATTTTCAACACAAAATTTTCTTTGAAGTACATCTTTTCACTCCTATTTCTGCATGATAGGGACATGTAGAGAAACATGTAACGGATTAGTCATCATATGTGCATGTTTATTTCTGTTGGGATGTCAAAAAGCAAAGTACTTTCTGCATCTTCTATGCTGGTGAAATGACATACTGAACACAGGGAATTGAACTACACTGACTAGTTAAAATAAAATTTATAAAACTGTGCTTCAAAATGTGGGTAAAAGTACACAATAGTACAGCATTCTTGGGGAAAATGCATATTGCTTGAAACATATTTTTGATAGTCACATGTAAAACCTGAAATAGTCATGCATCTTCTGCATCACCTGTATGAAAGTTGCTTTGAAGTCCTAAAAAGGGGGCATTACTCTTTGTGACTGGAGTGGTGATGTGCTCAGACATCTTTATATGCGGTTGGAAAGTCTGAATAAATATTTTAGAGCTAAACTGAAGACTTAATTGCCTGTCAGCTGCTGAAAAGATCTTGTTAAACCAATTATAACCCTCTGATGCCTTAGTCTTTATTTTGCAATGGTCAACACTGCAGCTATATGGTCCTGGAGGAGTCCACAGGATCAGTGTGTGTTAAAGGGTTAACAGGCACCTTAGACAATATTTTGCTGCCTTTACAGAAATTGCTTCAGGTTTTCAGCATTCTGGCCTGTCAGTCTTGCCACCTGCAGTCTGATCTCTCCAGCTGGTTTCCTTCTCCCATTTTTGCAGCCTGGCCTCAAGCATGAGCTGTGGCTGCTTGGCTGAGCCCTGCAGAGACTTGCAGCTTGTCACTATCCTGATGTTCATTCAGCCCTTTGCTATGGATTTGGAGGCAAAGGCAGTGTGCCATTTGGTGGCACCTCGGGGTGCTGTACATCAGGAATCTGGCCTTGCTTTGTCTTTCACTGGTGGTGCAAACTATTACTCTGTCTCCCCAGTCATTTTTCCTGTCTGAACTTCACTGAATGGCGGTGGGACAGAGTTCACGGAAGTCTAATATATTTTAGGGTTTTGCTGCAGCTGCAGACTTTTCTGGTGGCATTTGTTTGCTTGTTTGTTCTTTTTGGCACTCGTATCATTTAGATACCAAATTAACAGCCTCTGTTGCTAGTTGCTAAAACTGAATGGTTTATAGGAAAATGCATAAGAGAAGGATATTGGATTAAATCTCAGAGGACTGACTTCTCTGAAGTACCATGTACCATTTTTAAAAAGTCATAATGACTTCCAGCCATGTTGCTGGAAGCTTTCAGGAAAACACTCTGAGTGGTGATTTCAACCCCCATCCACTGGTCAGTCAAGACCAAGTACAGTTGGGCTTTTTCAACTATTCAGCTAGTAATATTGTCAGTAGGGTAAAGTGAAACCCTCTTATTTGATCATGTAGGCAATGTCTAGGAGCACTCATAGTGCTCACATCAATTGCAATAGATGTCTTTGTCATCCTTGCTCTTTTCGTCGATTGGTTGGGGTATTGCAAATTAGAGAAGATTAGACACTCTTGCTATAATCCAACTAAATATTGAAGCTATATTTGAACTGTAATATTACTACTTTGCTGAAGTCCCCTGTGAGAGTTTTGCCAGAAGTTTAAAATTCCTAAGTCAGATCATATTCTGTATTACAGAAATCTTTGAAAAAACTATTTTATGCAACAGCTTCCAGCTCAGTGAGCTTCGATTTATGTACATCTGAATAACAGAGGAAAGATTAATAAATCTGAGCCACTATGCAATTTATAATCCTTTACATACCTACAAAATGCCTTTTTCCCTAATAAGCTTACATTCGAGTATGTGTTTAACAAGTAAGATTCAAATTTCATCCTTTTTTAGTGACTTGTTTTATGTATGGCAGACACTGTACATTGCTGTGGGATAACAACTGCCTAAATCTCTTCTTCTACTTGAAAAGGACACCACAAATGACATAGGTGTGAAATTCAGTATTTGCCTCTGAGTTTGTGTCATCATGGGTAGCTGCAGGTCATTAGTCTGATTTTTGGAAGGCTGATTCCTTCTTATGGGGAAAGAGAGACAATAGATCGTGTCTTTTTTTGTTTTCTTTTTCTTTCAATATGCTGACTTGTTTTGTGCTGCAGCTCACCTCTTTCACCCTTTAAGTGGTATTGCTCAACAGTGACACCTTTCTGTGTTTAATAACTAAGTGATAAAATTTAGGTTGTTCCATGCCTTCAGTCATGTTTTTTGTTTTTTAAGACTAACAAGAAATAGTGAAACAAAGGGAACAGATTTGTGCTGATTTTTGGCTTTTTCATCTAAGAAGATCCTGTTGGTCTTAAATGGCCTTCAATGTTGAGGTTCATCATTAACCCTTCAAATTAGTGTTCCTACTATAGGTTTTTCTTTTTTCCTGTAGATATATTTCAGATTCAAATAGTCAAGGATGTCAAGTTTGTGGTGTATGCTGTGACTATACCTGATGACTAAGTTAGTGTTCTGTGCTCTGCCAGTGCATTTCTGAATTCAAGAATTAAGCAGTTGTGCTGTTCTAACACTGAGATTTAATGTATGGACATTAAAGTTCTTATGCCCAATACAGCTGATACAGTATCATGCTTCTCTGAAATAAGTTACCAAGAACCTAAGAACTATGACATGATTGATCATACAGATTAGCTTTTTAGGGATTTCTACTTCATTTGTTCTTAAACATGAATTCTTAGATTTATACCTTATATTTTTCAGATTTACTCCTTTAAGTTGTCAGTTTAGTTGCATAATCTAACTTCTGCTGTTGTATTCAATGGCAAATTAAGCATTTGGAAATCAACCTTGAATAGCTTCATAGATATGAAAGATTAGTATGAATTTTGGGAATAGCTAAGATTACTATCTACATTAATTCTTCTTGGTTATTTAGAAAAATATGCTTTGATTAATATTTGCCTCTTGTAGGGGTAGAAATCTCAAAACGGAGAGAAATCTTGTAACCCCACTCCAGTCTTTGTTGTAAACTTCAGTTCAGAGCTGCAGAGGTATATATAGATGCAACTAAATATTTTCGTCTCTCTTTTAATTAAAAATTATTTTTTTTCCTTTCTCACTATAGGCTTCCTGGTGACCTTTCTTCTTTTTGTGTAATCTTAATTTAGTGGTACTGCTTCAGCTCATTTTTTTTGGATAAAGGATGCTAATTTACTTGTATTTACACAGATGGCCATCTCATTTTTTCACTGAGCAATATGCTACAACACATTCTTTTCCTGCTGATTTTCCTGTTTCTATAGAAATTTCCTGATAAAAAAACTCACTCTGTGTGACTTCATAATTATAGTAATTTTTAACCTTATTAATAAAAAAAAAGTCAAGATGGTACTTTTTGGGGCCATAAAATATAACAGTAGATGCTGTCTCCAAGAAATAATTAAATGGAGAAGTGATAATATGTGTGAGGGGATCTTTCTGAGGGTATTTGTAAACTTTTGATTTCTAAATGTTGCCTTCAGGCTTGGTAAGAAAAGCTCAGTGTTTGTAAAGATTATCCTGACAGCAATATGCTGGGTCAATTGTCAAGACATGTTTAGCATGGGGGGATATATTAATCTGCTATAGCTACCCCTGTAAGTGGCTGGAATAAATAGAGGGCTCAAGCAGATGAAGAGGGATTAACTGTGTAAATTGAGCAAACTCTTCAATCACTAAACCAGTGATTTTGCAAAGGATTAGTCTGCTTTTACAAATATTGATTACTGATTTGTTACTCGGAATGAAGATGATATAACTCGTGCAGTTGCTTTTAGGATGCTATGTGAAGTGTACATCATTCATATTAATGGGGTTGTCATAGGCATTACAGAAACTGACAGATTTATTAGAGCAGTGCTGTTAGCATTGTCATAGCTAAGGTTGTGTCAGCATTTCCATTAGAAGTTCCATTTTCTTTTTTTTTTTTGGTGTTCATAGATCAACTTTAAAATCTACTCTGTTGAAATCTGGCAATACCACTTTACAGCTTTGACACAATTATTATTTTTGCGTACTTTTAGAGAGAACTGAATTAACACGTTTTTAAATTAGAAGAAAATACTGTGTATTATTTAAAAAAAAATGTTTGCAGGTTTGAATTCTTTGTTTTTAGTGTAGATTTTGAGTGATACTGTGCATGTTATGTATTTTGCCAGGTGTGTAGAGGAGTGATATGTGTCACCAGTTGCTATAAAGTGAAAGTAACCAAGGAATTTTTGTATAAATGAGCTCTTTTGCCTGTATAAAGACTTGTCTGGTTGTTTTCCAATAGTGCTAGTTATCTGATAAAGATTATTACATTTCTTATAAATTCTGTCCTACTGGTGTCCAGAGACCATAATACTATCACTATGTACTGTCCACAGACGAATCCTTTAGCAGGTTCAGTTAATTCATTAATGCTACAACTGGTTCAAGTTTCAACAGTGGTTGCATTCACGGGGTGGTTTGCCTTTCTAATCCTTAATTAGATTTATGTGCAGAGGTAGGCTTAAGGAAAACTCAGGTGTGTTGTGAGAATAAAGGGACACAAAATGAGTTTGGAAAAAATCTCACTGACATTTATTCAGCTACTTCATCATTGTAAAAGTCTTAAGTTGTAAAAAACACCCATTTCTCACATTATGTCATCTTTTTCTTCTTATACAGATACTACAACACTCAGTCATAGCTCTTCTCTTGATTCTGTTTTCCGAACTTTTGACCCCTGTTGCAGAATATGATGGTAACTGTGGTTTACAAGCTTCCAGTCTCTTAACATTTGGGATTTCCCATGGTAGACACTGAAAGTATGGAAACCTTTATGTGTTTATAATAGGAAAAGACAAGCTGGCATTTAACATGTCAGTTTAAGTGATCTTCTTTCATTTTTGGATTTCAGTCCCATAGGTGGTTTCCAAAGTAAAAATAATTGTTGCTAACTGCAAATAAATAATATTATTTCAGATATTTCTACTTGATACTAAAACCAGTAAGAACTGCATAGGGTCATTTGAAAAAGATAATAGGTGTCGAAAAACGAAATACATTCATTCTGTAGCTTGGCATAACTTAGATCATTGAAGAATTAAAGCAGGTATTTCGACTGACAAGATATAACAAAATGGGGCTTACGGGAGAATTGAAGCAGTTAGTCAGATATCCTCTCTTGTTCAGAGAAAAACAGCTTCTGCCAGAGTTCTTGTTGCTTGCGTCTTCAAGTGTATGATTTGTTCTGGAGCCTTCAAATGGAGTGGAAAATATTAGTGCAGTCATTCAGAAAACTTGGGAGTTGGTACTGGGAGGTGGTTCTTCCCGTCATTCTCAGTACTTCAAGGTGAATGGCAACTGAAATTTACATCTGGAATTCTTTCAGGAAACACAGGAGTGTTCTGCTGGCTTCCTGCAGTGTGCTCTGCTGGCTTCTTACAGTGTTCCCTTGTTCTTTTCGGTTTGGTCCCGTGCAATTACAGCAAAACAGGAGAATATTTTAGCTTTGTGGTAGCAGCCTTCTTGTGAGAGGAGGTATGAAAATAGGAATGTGTTTTTTCAACCATAAAACCTTTGGAATTTTATTACCTCTTTATTACCTCTTTCAGAGTACTTGAAAATAAAGGCACTGTGTTAGTCACTTTCGATTTTTTTCTCATGGTCTTGCTCTGTAGATTGATTTTTGTAAGTGCAATGTTATCATTGCAGGAGACTGTAATTCTGCCAGAGCTTCCTACTTCTACATGCTGAATGATACTTGATCTGCATTTTGTGTGCTGCAGTAGGAAAACTTGAAAGGCTTGTATGATACTTTCTTCTTTTGTTATTATTTTTAAAAAGCTTGTCTTTACATGCAGACTGCAGTGTAAATTCATACCTCCATCTTAAACCAAATTTGCTTTCAAATGCAAAGAAGCTTGGAGTGTGATAGTTCACTGATCACCGAGCATAGCTTTTTACTTAAATTATCAGTAGTAGAAGAAACGTATCAAAAATGAGGTACTGAGACAGAACATTCAAGCCATTTTGTGTTTGCAGGAATACATAAAATGTGGAAAATGAAAACTGGCTTTCAAGGACCTCTTCATTGAAATCTGCAACTGCCACTTTTAAAGATGTGTTTTTAGCTGACTATAGGAATTCACATCTCTTCTTTTTTACAGATGAAAGATTTTTCAGCTCCCACCAGTTAAAGTTAAAACTTTTTCCGATTAAGGATATGAGCTGTTGGAGCATTTGAAATGCTCAACGTGTGTACGTATGTTTCCTTTCAAGAGCTTAGCAGGCCAGGCCTTTGGCCAGGAGTCAGAACAGTTGGAACTTTGCAGACTACACAGCTAATCTGAGAGGGCTGCCAGTTGGCATAAGTGACTTCCATATATAAAACTTCATGCAATTTACATTGGAGGTTTTTGTGTTAGTCTGAGAATTTCCTTCTTTCCCAGGATTTCTTTGGTATTGCTTAGTGTATTTACAGTGTGTTAGCGCTTCTGATCAGAGCAGTAGTTAAAATGCTCCCCTGCTCAAATATCCCTCTCACAGATTGAAATTCACATTGGATGATTTTTCTCTTCAGCTGTGTTTGACACTTCCCAAACTTTACTGTTTTAATTTTTTATTTCTTTTTGGGGTTGTTTTTTTTTGTTTTAATAGGACTTTTTAAAAGGGGCTAAAACTAGCTTCTGGAACAAGAAACAGAACAATTTAGAAAAGGATGTATACACGATGGAACATAGGAGAGGAGACAGGGCAAAAAATTGGGAAATTATAAAATTAAGAGGAAGAATATTTATATGCTTTTTGTGTGATTTTTGGAAAATCTATCTTGCATTGCATTACGAAAATTTGGGTGAGAGTCACAGAGTTCAAGCTGTACTGAGCTTTGTAGATCTGTCAAAATATTGTTGAGTAATAAATACTTCAATTTCTAGGACACTGAAACTATGAGAACATGTACTACTAATTTTGAAATATAAATTGAAAATTCATTGTTTAGCTTTGCAATAAATGACATTTGACAATTTTTCTACCTAAACGTATTAGATCATTCTCATGTTCAGTTAAATAGTTGTCATTGCTTGGTCTCAGTTTAGGCTTATTTACTGAACAAAATGTGCCAGTTGCCCAAAGATGAAATTGAAAAGTACTAATTCAAAACACTGTGACAAAATCAGAAAAGTAATAAGGAACTTCTGATTACTGTAGATTTTTCTTAAGGTGCTGCAGATAATGGGTATTTCCAAGGGATTCTTATGCTTACCAGGTGGCTATTTAAAAATAGTAGTAAATTGCAGTGTACAATTGTAGTATTACTTTTTCCAGATGTTTTAGATGTTAAGCTAAAAATTGTATTTTTCACCTGGACATATTAATTGCTAACTTCTAACTTGCGTTTGGTAAACCTGTAGGACTTTCTTCCTCATAGTCATCTGGGAATACAAGAATCACGATGTGGTTAAAGATGCTATCCATATGCAATTTGACATCATGCTGGTCGTACTCCAGCTGTAGACTCTTTATTCTTGGCCTTTTAATTTTCTCTGATTAGCTAACAGCACCTTCTGTGGTTCAAGCTATCATGTAGATATTCTGAGTCTTTACTTAGGGTTTCTAATCAAAATTGGATGTGTGTGCTTGTCTGTGAGATGATGCTGGGAAATTTCAGCTTGCCTGCATCATTTCATGAGAATTCCCAGTGCCTCTAATTGATCCATGATGGTCTGTTTTGACTTGGTTCTATCTGCAAAGCAGAGACATTGTTTTTATCTCTGTGTTTTCCTGCCTACTTTATTTCTCATAATAAAGTAGAAAGCTGAGCTTCTTGTTGCATAGGCAAAATTTGTATTGCCAGTTTCTGCCACTTATGCACTTTTCTCATATCTGTAGTGTGAGCTTCTGGGTGACTGAAACCTTTCTTTCTTGTGCTGAAATGACTGAGTAAACTTTAATTATCCTTGGAGGGATTTAGGCAAAACTTTTACATTTTTATGCCTTACAGTGGTGTGAGTGAGAGACTTTGTACAAGAGACCTTTTCTTTACTGCTCTATCTTCTTTCTGTCTTCTTGTCTCAGAATCTTTGAGAAACAGCAGAAGCAGGAACGCTGCTCCTGTGAAGCATGCAGTGGCCTCTTTTATATCCCTGGGGGATAATGCCTGCTCACATCAGAAATCACTCCCCCCGACCTCCATGTGCCATGGGTGTCATTTGTGAAATTTTAATAAATACCTGTGTGAAAATCAAATCTAGACCAAGGGGTGAAAGCCGTGAATTCCTCTGTACATTAAGATGCTCTGCAAAATGTGGGTATTTTATAACTGATTTGAAAGCCATCAAAAGAATGCTTAAATCCAGGACCACATTGGTTTATAAATTCAGAGTTTGGTTTGGATGGGGAGTACGTGACCCAGGATAATTCCATTAGGCTGTGGATCCTGGTGAATAGAGTCTAACTGGCTGACTCCTATAATTTTTAAAAAAAAAAAAAAAAAAAGAGAATGTCTTTGTGAAATGAAATATTTTACAACTACTTAAGAAACTTTGCTCAGAAAACAGATGAGGATTGAGAAGCCATAGATATAAGATTTTTAAAATGTAATATAACTAAATACACAGTTATATAATTAGGGGCTAAATGAAAATGACAAAAAGAGACAGATCTCAAGCATGCTAACTGATTAAAAGAACTAGATGTTTCTGTAAAACATCTATCGCGGTGGTTTTTAGGCTGCCTGGCCCACTGCCTTCTCCTCTGCTTACAGGAACAAAGGGAAGAGAAAGGCTCATACCACTGTCCTTCTAAGGGAGGAGTCCAGAAGAAATACTCAGTATTTAGGCATCTGAGGGTGTGGTATTAGTGTTTGTAACCCAAACTTCATATCCCAAATTAGAAAGAATTAAAAGTAGAAACAGATGACACTGCTTTGAGTATTCTTTAATGAAATACACTGCTGGCTCTTCTTAGAGGAATATATCAAGGCAAATTATTCTGTGAAAATTATTGTAAACTAATAGAGAGCACAATGGGTAGTGCTGGGGATGGCTCCAGAGTAAAACTTCATAGACTAGGCAGTCTTTGGAATGAGCACTTTCAAGACCAAAAAGCTAACTTTTTGTGAACCAATGTTTCAAAAGCTAAACATTTTCATTATATTTATTCTCCTGAATGAAATGTGTTTTCTTTAACATTTATCTTTTCATTCTTGCATCTTAAACTAATTCAGAGCTACCAGCCTTCTATATTTGCAAAACACTGAAGTTCAAGACAGTTAATGAAGCTAATGAAATTCTGTGTTATCTTCCTACTGATAACTTTTCATTAATCAGAAAATTCTAGGAAATAGGATTTTTTTTTTTAAATTCACTATACATTAATCTTCTCTTTAATAAAAAAGTAAATGTAGGGAGAAGATATGCATATGAAAGTAAACCACCTCCTCTTTAGCCTAGATTCACAGTGCTTGTGCAACAGATGTGACCCCAGTGTATTGCTATATACACATTCAAAGATAATTGAATCCCTCTGTAGTAGCTATTAAAAGGGGGTAAATGCTGTATTTCCAGATCAAAATGAAATGGAGAGATATGAAGAAATTTTGGAGAAGTGTATGAGAAATGGCGTAGGAGGGAGGGAAAGAAGATGAAATTACTTTTTTGTGTTGCTAGAAACATTACTCCTTCGTTGCTCAACTTTAACACAAATATTTTCGGAATATCTCTGCCAATTCAGAATGTCAGCCTGAGAGATAGCATAAAAGACCTGAGCTTGAAGGCAAAACGCCCTATTTTCTGCATTTGCTGCAGGAGCAGGCTGTCCCTACATGCCAAAAGATGAGCTAGCAGGGAAGAAGACCAGCCTAGCTGAACAGCTTTCACTGGAACTCAGGGAAAAAAATGGAGTTTATGACCTTTGGAAGAAGGGACAGGCAACTCAGGAAGAGGACAAAGATGTCATTAGGCCATGTAGAGAGAAAATTAGAAAGTCAGAAGGACCAGGAGGAGGAGGCCTGTCAACCTAACCTCAGTGCCGAGGAAAGGTATGGAACAGATCATCTTGAGTGTCATCATGCAGCACATACAGGACAACTGGGGGATCAGGTCCAGCCAGCAGGGATTTAGGAAAGGCAGATCCTGCTTGACCAACCTGATCTCCTTTTATGACCAGACGACCCACCTCTAGTGGATGAGGGAAAGCCTGTGGATGTTGTCTACTTGGACTTCAGTAAAGCCTGAGATACTGTCTCCTACTGTATTCTCCTGGAGCAGCTGGCAGCTCATGGACTGTACAGGTGCACTCCTTGCTGGGTAAAAAACTGGCTGGCTGGCTGGGATCAGAGAGTGATGGTGAATGGAGTTACATTCAGTTGGCTCAGTACTGGGACTAATCCTATTCAGTGTCTTTATTGATGATTTGGATGAGGGGATCAAGTGCACCCCTCAGTACATTCACAGATGACACTAAGGGTCTTCAGCACAATAGAAAGGAAGCTGAAAAAATAATTTTTCAATAATAGTGTTCATATTATTATTTTTTTTTAGTTAGAAGAAGATAAAGAAATAGCAACCACTGTTTCCTCCATACAATCAAACTAATGTATTTTTTCCTGGCAGCTTTCTTTTACAAGGACTGAAGAAAATAAAATTATTCCTATTTGAGCAAGAAGTCTTTACCATTATAGTGGTTAAACCACTAGTCTTCTACTAGGAAAGCAAGCTGTAATAAACCACTTAGCTGTTACTGAATTACACTTATCTCCACTTTGCCTGTTTAAGTTCCCATAAGCATACTAAGCACTTCTTTGGAATGCATTGACCTCTAATTATTTCTTGCTTTATGTATTCCTTAGCCCACATTGCAGTAGTAAAAAAATATTCCTATTGGTAAACAGTGCAGAATAATACAACCTGGTTTTGTTTTATTTATTTTGTGTACAGAATGAAATTTTAACAACTTTGGGTCCTCCAAAAATCAAAATTCCAGGTGCAGTGATTGAATTTCATGCTGTGAAGTGACACTGATGAAACTGTTTTTAAGTAATGGACCAAATTCACTGTTGCAGCAGAGTGAAAAAAAAGATTGCATCATTCAGGCTTTTGACTGTTAGATTACCAAGTTGCAAAAATTGTAGTCATGCCATAAGCTGTAGTTGGAAGTCTTTCTAAAGTCACAAGGTACTCTGTGTTTGTGGGATGTGTGCAGTGGAACCTGTACATTAGTACACCTACATTAATAACATGAATGTTTTTCTGAAGTCAAAGCATGACTAGTAGAAAGGTTGACCTTATGCTTGAATGAGATCATTTCACTTTCTTTTCACTGGTGGAATTTTTAGCCTTGCAGAAATAGTATTACAATAACTGCCAGCTGCTCACTTGGCGCAAGAGTGCCTAGAACCAAGAGGAAGAATCCGGTGTATTATATGTATAATATACTTTTCTCTAAGATGTGAAAGTTTAGGACTCATAAATATTTTGATCTGGTCTTTGATGGCTTTTTTACACATCATGCATGTGGAACATAACTTGCAGATTTTAGTTTGGAGTACATTGGAGTAATTCCCACCAGGATAGGAAGAGAAATTATTATGGGAGATTCTTATGTGAGTGGGTGGTCAAGAATGAAGGAAAACCTTTAACATAAAGCAGATGGACCTCTCTTATTTTATACTGTGTATTGGGATGCAAGATAATAATCTCCCAAAGTATAGGATAGTATTGATCTGATCTTCGCATCAAAGGAATAAGGCTCAAAATATTATTTGTGAGATAGAAACTCAGGAATGGAAATGAGACCTTTCTTGTATCCTTAACGCTGTGCTTGCCCACCACCGTCTGGGCAATGACACAGAAGAAATTAGGTCCAGAAGAGTACACAAAAGCAATTGTTGTACCTTTCTCCACATGTAAACTCACACAGATGCAAGCCACAGAACACTTCTTGACCCAGAGTGCTACTTTTCTCTTTGGTATTTAAAATTGACTTCAAAAACTACAGTGTACCAGAGGAGAAACTAGGGAAGACTACGGACCTTTTAACATCTTTGTTTCTAAATCCTTGAGTCATATCTGGAAACAGAACACACAGGGCTAGGAAGTAGGTGACCACAGTGATCTCTGCTGGTCTGATTTTGGGAGAGAAATTTTGCTCTGACCTAGTACCCAGCTTGACCGTAAGTTTCTCAGCAACAAACACCGACACACCCAAGAAAGATAGCATCAGTAGGTTCTGTCTTGCATCCCCAGGATGCAAACTCCTTGCATCTCTACATTTGATTTCTTATGTTGGACAGTCTCCAGTGAGGTTACAGAAAACTGGAATTCAGACCATTTCACCTGCATTCATGAGGGAAGGGGAAAATTCTCCTTGTCATGAAGACATCCTGGCGCATACATGGAAGTATAACATGGGAAATTCAGAGCTCTGAACTCTAAAGGACTATGTGATTTGAAGCATGTTGTTTAATTTGCTTCATGGTTCTTTATTTAAATAAAATAGTAATGCCATCTTTCTTGGCAGTATTTCTCTGTCTTAAACAGATTCTATATAGAAGGAGCTGCCTTATTCCAAGTCTCATGCAGCAGTCAACTAATGAGTCTCTGATCTCAGCTGCTGGTGTAATGTAAACAAATGCTTCTTTACTATAAAAAAGCACTGCTTTAGTGATACTTTTTTATGAGATTTGTGTCAAGCCTGATCTATTTCAAATGAATGGGGAAGCAATTCTGATTGAAAGCAACTGCAAAACCCAACTGCTACATAAATTCCAAGCTTTCGGCTGGGAGTTCCCACATCTAGGGGTTGCACTTCACGCTAAATCATGTTTGAGATGTGGACAAGACAGTAAAGGAATGAAAAAAATGGAAGAAAGGTAGACAGATGACACAGTTTAGACTCTAGGCATAACTATAAGGAAGATGTCATTCTCTATTCTTTCTTCCCAAGGTTGTTTTTGTTGCAGTACAGGGGCAAGGGTATCCGTGTTTGTGCTTTCTTCCCACCACATATGTGCAACACCTGTGGTTCATGGGAATGTGGGAGGAGGTGGTTCTTTCTCTTTCCTTTATACTTTTCATACTACTTATTCTCCCTCCCTTTCCTTCTGGAGGTACAGGGCAATGAAAGGAGGAATTTAACCAGATTTATGCTTTTTCTCTCTTATACAGCTGTATGTGTCTTGGGATATTACAATTGGGTCTGTTTCTCTTGCCCTTCCATTAAAGCTCCATCATATTTTTTGGTTCCCAGGCTTCTCTGACAGAAGGATGATAATATGCATGTGATCTGTTTCTGCTTCAGGTACCTACAGATTGTGAGTGGCAGTGGGGCTGGCCAGCTTCAGCTTCTTTTGTGGAATTACTGCCTTAGTTCCTTTTAAGAACAGAAAAAGGAACTGGCTTCCTTACGGGTTGAGGGTGGGAGGAGGACTTCTTTCCACCAGACAGTGGAAGGCTGCCTTTTTTTCATGCATGTTGCTTTCCTCACAAGCTTTTAGTACCCTATGCAAAATAAATGTGGTTTCATAAAATCCCATAATCAAATTTATCCTGACTTGTCTCAGCAGAAGTAGCAAAACTGAGAGTGGAATTTTTCCACTATGAAGTAGTCAGTTCCGATAACAGAATAACATTAAGGAGTCCCCAAATGATGTGGTTCTCTGGGACTGTATTGTCCCATTTGATTTAACTCTTCACTTAATGGTCACTGGCCAACCTTCCTCATCAAAACCCAAACTGATACAAACAATATTGGATAAAATTAGATCAAACTAGCAGTTGACATTCTTAAATTTAAGAGTGAACTGCTTTTTTTTGTTTGTTTAATTAGCTTTTGTGTCTTCCACATCTGTGGGATTGCAGTGTTCTAAAATGAGCCCTACTGGGTGAGGTAAAGCTGTAAGTGTTGCACACTGATGCCTCCCAATGACCAATATAAAGCAGCACACGATGTATATTTGTAAAACTCTTCACCTCCCCCACTCATAATACCATCATTAGATCATCCTTTAAGTAACTATCAAACCTATCACATACCAGCCAGTGATTGTCTTTGTGTTAAATTCTCATTTAATGTTGCGCAGTGATTGCATATTATCAAGCAAGGGGGGCCAGCTGCATCATTTTACAGTGCATCTACATGCAGCCATAACTCTTGTATTTTTAACACAATATTCCACAGAACCTGAAATAGAAGTTAGTGTACTCCTAATCTTTAAAAGTAGTATTAATAAAAAAATTAAATGGAAATATCAAATTCTGTCTGTATAAAATTCCATCCACTGTCTTATGGTATCCAACAAAATATTTTGTTGTCTAAAGAGCCAGTTGTATTATTTAAAGAATGCCTTTTCATTTTAAGTATTTTCATAACTTTAAAAAATAGCATTCTCTACATCCTCCTATCTCTTTTTCTTATATTTTTCCTATTACAACTATATTTAAATAAGACCACCATAAAGCAATTCATTTGTGGACACTGATTAAAAAAAAACCCTAAAACAACCTAAATATCCAGGAAATTGACCTTCCAGAGACGGTGTTCATGGTTTGAGGACAGATAGTTGATTTTTAACCTGAACTGCATAGTTTAAATTTGTGTTTTTAGCACAGGGTTTATCTGCTGATATCAGTCCTTTTTTGTATGTTTATATTAGTAGAACGTAACGAGATTACATATATTTTGATAAATAATTGCTGCCTTGTAAACTTGCCACCTATCTACAGTGACTTATGAATATTTAATGATAATAAGTAGTAGGAACTTCACTGTGTTGCTCACATGCACTTAAAAAACCCAGCAGCACAGGAATACCTTTTATTCTGCTTTTTTTAAGCAGTATGATATTTATATACATGTTAAATATTAGACACATCTAACAGATTTCTGTTCTTAATACCAGGAGTTCCATTTAAATCATGATTCTGCTCTTTCAGGAAGGAAAGTATGTAGGATGGAAGACACAAATTTTTGATATTTGAATTTTTATTTTAAGTTGAGACAAGGTTGACTGGCCAGTCTTATGCTTCTGGCTACGAATTAGTGTTGAGAAAACGGAAAAAATACAGGTAAACCATGTTCACCATTTTGCAGATGCAGGCATATTCTACAGTCTAAAATTAGTGTCTGTAAGTCAACAATTTTGTAGACTTCTGTGTGATGTTTTTGGTTTATCCACTATCACAGATCCTGTAGGCAATACTTTTGTGTCATATGGCAAATTAGGCAATATCTGTCAACAGTAGGCATCACCTTTTATAATCTCTTCATCTGGTTTCCCTTTTTGTAGGCATGTAATAGAGGGTCCTCACCTTATATGTTGCTTCCAGATATTTTTGTACAAAACTGGTACTGAAAGCCACATTTCTGATTTAATGGTGTTGAATTGTGACTCTTGATTTTGTTTGCAGATTTGAAAACTTAGTGCTTTCATTATCCAACTTGCTTTACAGACCATGTTCAAAACAAAGTTGCTGTATCATGTTTAATTACATATTTTTCCTTCTGAGACTTGCAGGGCCTGCTACACAGCTGTATTTTGTCCTTACTAAAGCAGTGAGGACAGTAGCAACAGCTCTGACATTGATAGCTAGAGGGTTTTTTTACTTAAAATATTCTGGCATAGTAGTTATTAGAGTAATTTTTTTCCTTCTTATGTAGCTCCTGCATATTGAGAGAGTAAAATCCATAATTTTATTGATGCTACAATAGCATTTTTTCTTGAAAAGCAGTGCTTTATAGAATTTGTTTTTCTTTCAGGGAATCATTTTCCTCCTGTTGCAGCTCAGGATCTTCAGTTTGTTCTGAAGGCTGGATACTTGGAAAAACGTAGAAAAGGTAAGTCTAACTGTCTTCGTTAAAGTTAGTGCATATTTCATTTCTGGGAAGTCTATATGCCTGTATTTAATGTTATACACATGAATAACTTTATACAGGAGTGATAAATAAAATGAGTAGAAGCTGAAGTGTTCAAGCATTGTTATGCAAAAGAAGCATAACACATAATTGCTCCCATAGTATTAAAAGAAAATCCTGTTTCTTTTTTGACTAACAAAATCATGCAGTGAAAGTCCACTGTCAGCCATAATTCAGACACTTTCAGGTATTTTTGAAGAAAACATTAGGAACCTATGTAAAAGTACCATATGTTGACTTCATGTTTCAGTGAACATCAAGATTTATTTTCCTTCAAGTGGGCAAATATTGATCTCAGCTTTGGTTCAGTCAATATTTACCTTGATTCAATAAATCTTATATTGTCACTTTAATACCCACTTAATGCTGCAATAACTCTAGGAAATATTTAGGAAATTTTTCATTATTTCCTTATATTTAATGTTACACATGACTTCTCTCTTTATATGATTTCAAATTCCCATTTGTTTTCTTAGCACCAATTTTTATTTCTAATTTCCTTCTCAGTGCCATACATTTCTCTTCTTCATATCCAGATTTTGTTTCCTTTCTTTAGCGTCTTTCCTGACTCCTCCTCCCTCTTACCTCACCCTTGAAAAGAAGTAGCATATTTGTGTTCAGTAATGACATAAGTTGATATAACACAGATTATATTAATTTCAGATCACAGTTTTCTTGGCTTTGAATGGCAGAAGCGTTGGTGTGCTATCAGTAAGACGATCTTCTACTATTATGGAAGTGACAAAGGTACTTATAATATTTATTATAAAAATTATGTTTTAATGCACAAAAGAATATAAAAACTTTAGTGGAGTTGGAAACTGCAAATCAAAGGTCATTTTAAGAAATAAGATGAAACTTCTAAAAGAAAGTTCTCTTTTAAACAGTTCTAAAGCAGTGCTGTGAATTTTCAAAATGTGTAAATATTCTTCAGAACCTGTAAATGATGTACTTGTTTTCTAAAGCAGAGAAATTGAGGAAAAACAAGAGTAAGTTTCTTATAAAGCTACTTTGTGTACCAATAACAGCTGGCTTGATAGTATGATAGTATGGTACTCAACTGTTTTACTAGACATAAATGTTCTTTCTCTCCAAAGTATATTAATTTTAAAACATCCTGTAATAGTTAAAACTTCTGAGTTCTTCAGAGATTGTTCTATCCAGGAAAATATTAGTCCAAAAGCTGCATAGTGAAGTTCCTTGTTTCTTTTTATATAGTTCTGGAAAAGATAGAAATTAAGTAATGTATTTAACTAAAAGCCAGCAGTGGAAGCTAAAACTAAGTTCTGAAGGTGACTTTTAATGGCCAGTTTAGAAAGAATCTGGAATCTGGTATAAATATTGGTATATCACTTTGAATTTTTAAAATTGACAGTCAAAACATTCTTTAAATTGTTTGCCATGTGCATTTGGTGTTTAAGGGTAGAGCAAATGATACAGAAATATATCTGAGTAAATTTTAAATGTACAACTGTCTTTTTTTTATCACCCCAAAAAATTCCCAGGCAAACTTTCCATTGAAGTTTTTTTTTTCTTCTTCTTCTGTTTTTCTTATATTTGAGTTATTTTGTGGGTTTTTTCCTTCAAAGAATAATTTAATTTGCTCCAGTTTGTTTCATTTAAACTCATCTTCTCTTTAAAAACAAAAGAAATAAAGTAACAGTCTAATTCTAAGTCTGGTTTTCATTTTGCTACAGTTTCCCATCATATTCTGTTTTCAGAGTTCTGTTAGTATATCTGTGAAATGTTCCATTTTCTTCTTTACTCTTTCCTTGGGATTTACAGATTGGTCAAGCTTCAAAAACATAAACAATCTGTATTGAAAAATTTTTTGGAGGTGTGGCATAACACTGATTTGTCAGTACTGATTTATTTCTTTCACTGGAAAATGATCATGTGCTGTTTGTTTATATATATAGTTATACATTGCCTAGTACTTTAAAAGCAGCAATTTTTTTTTCAGAATATATTGCTAGTTCATGAAGATTTTTCTGCATTTTAAAATATTTGTATTTTTATCTGCTATTTTTTAGAAAAACAAGGTTGTGTTTTTTTAACATATTTTCCTTGTGGCTATGCTCGTTAGTTTATTTATGCTTTCTAGCCTATGGATTTTGAATTGGGCAGGAAAGTTGCCCACCTGCTGTTTTTCCATCTTTTTTTTTTTTCTTTTGCAACAACCTGATTATCAAATCTGTGTTGAAACTTATAATACCTGTGCTGAAAGTTAAGATACATGGAAGTATGTTCCCTAGCACTCAAAGGATTGGTGTCCTGTTAGGAATTGTGATATTCTGTGGGATCTCTTTCCTTTATGAATCTATATACAAATGTTTGGTTTATACATTTACAGCTTTTGTAGAATGCAGATTTTTTGAAGAAGGTTCTCCTAACCATAAAGTAAGGATATGGGAGGGGCACATAGCCTGTGGAAATTGTTTAGAATCATAGAATCATTTCTAAGATCATTGAGTCCAAACATTAACCCGGCACTGCCAAGCCCATCACTAAACCGTGTCCCTAAGAGCCATGTTTACATATCTTTTAAATACCTCCAGGGACAGTAACTCCACCACTTCTCTGGGCAGCCTGTTCCCATAATTGACAACCCTTTTAGTGAAAAAATTGTTCCTAATATCCAATCTAAACCTGGTGCAACTTGAGGCCATTTCCTCTTGTCCTATCACTTGTTACTTGGGAAAAGAGATTGACCCCTATCTCATTACAGTGTCCTTTCGGGTAGTTGTAGAGAGCATGGCATGGTTGGACTCCAAACAGTAGTTCATGGAGGAAGCAAACAAATCAGATGCATGAATTTCTGCCCTACCTCCATGTGACTGGTGCTGTTATTGCAGCATGGTGTAATGATTTAATCTTGCGGATATTGAATGACTAAATCACTCCTGAACTTGCCTTTGAATAAAAAGGTTTTTCCTAGACTGGTCAGAGGTACTTTCTTCAGCCCTGTGATGCCATCTTATATAAAGGTTCCAGTGCAGAAGCAACTTGCCATCATTGTGCAGAAACTGGATACCAGCCACGAGAAACTAGTTTACTGTTGAAACTGAGCTGTCATCCTAATGGTTTTAAACGTATGTGCTGCAGTTTATCATGCGGTTTAGCTGCAGATTGTCAGCATGGACGATGTGTGCAATGAGGCAATCGTGAGGAGGTCTGGCAACCTGAAACTGAAACGTGAAACTGTTTTCACTCCCACAATTATGGCCGGCAGTGGTACCTGCCATAGTACACTATTGTGTTGGATCCTTCTTTTGCTGTAAGCCTTGATGCTGTGCCAGATAACTTGGACTCTATAGAAAATCAATGTCTGTTCTTGCCAATTGTGGTTCTTACCAATAGTGTCGAAGTGTGCGTTTGAGTGGCTTTGTGCAGATTGCTGCCACTCCTGGGATGGTGTCCATAAACAATGCTGGTCTGTCCTAGCCTGTGCAATGTCTGGAGGTTTTCTATAAGCTGGGCCTTGGTTTCTGACAGGTTCCAGGGCTGATTCACACAACACAGCCAAATTCCCCCTTGTCAAGGTGAACCTTGCTTCAGACTAACAGAGATTCTGTGTGTACTCAGTCCTGCTGCCTGTGTTGTTTTTAATGGGTGCTAGTGCCTCTGTGTTGTGGGACATAAAGCTGAGAGGCAGCAGGGCTTCCAGGTCCATCTTGACTTGTTTTGCACTGTGTTTTATAACCAGACTGATAGATGAATAGTCTGTGAAGGCTATTTTGTGTCTGGTGCAGTGTGTAATTTGTTCGCCAAGGTTTGATTTTTGCACATCAGTATCAGTGGAAATGTAACTGAATGGTAAATGTGAGGCTACACGATACCTTTTTATTATTTATGTAGATTTGTTGTTTCCACAATGCTTTTAGTTCTTCTAACATTCTCCTTTTTATATTGGGAAAGCAAAAAGAAGTGTGGAAGTGTATAAAGCTCATAAGCACATGTAAGGAAGAGTTTGAAGGATGAGGCCTAGTCCAGGAGAATACAGTACAAGCTAAAGCCTGTGAAAATACAGTAAATGGCTGTGTGTTTGTTCACCTAAGAGACTACAAGCATTCTTTTAACAGTTGTGATGCCTGCAGGCTGGTGTCTGTCTTGTTTCCTTGTTTTTATCTCTATTTTCTCCTACATTTGGTGCAGCCTTGGGTAGTGAAATAATGTTATTTATCTGTGCTTAGACAGGTCTAAGCGAATCACTTACATTTTTTCTCATGATCAATGGTATGTGGAGTAGATGGAGGAAAAAGGCTTAAAGGTTTGACCTAATCACATGTCAGGAATAGGTATTGCAGGAAGCACATGTGTGTTTGTGCCTGTGCCTCAGTACCTCTTGCCGGCTTGTAGCCCACAACATTGCAGAGGAGCATGTTCAAATGTCAAAGCTGAGCGGGATTTCCAGAAGCGTGCCTGGTCCTCCTTTTCATAGTCTTTCCTTCCATAAACCTTTTATAGTCCTCTCTTTTCTTTTCTTCCATGCAGTTGCACCCTGAGTTGACTACCCTAATTGCCTGTCGTTTTTCTGTATGATCTCTGGCTGTTCCTGTGTCCTCAGACATCGAGATGGTATGGATAACCTTTCAGACCTCAAAGTGCATGTGAAGAAGGAAAGTTAATTTGTTGCTTTATAAATGAATGAATTAATGGCTTCATTACTTCTTCCTCACTAGGCCACAATGTTATATGCCCTTCTGTCTCAGCAAACTGGAAGGATCAGCTAAATGTTTAGCAAGACAGTAATTGATAACATTATGGTAATTTTCCCCCTGTTAATGGGCACTAAAAATTTATTTTCATTTTTATAACTTGAAAATGGTATCTGCTTGCTTGCCAGTAATATGATGTTGAAGAGGAGTGCGATTCAGAGGCTTTTAGAAAAAGTCTTAGGTTTTTTTTTTTAAATTTCTTTACTTTTAACACGGACATGATAATTTTGGATTTCTCTGAATAGTAAGATAATGATGGCCAGGCCAGTAGTGGACTACATCTATTTGTGCAAAAGAGGAAATTATGCATGCTCAATAGGACTTTGTTGTAGCAGAGTGATGGCAATCAAAGGCATTTATCTAATGTATACCGGATCTTCTGTTATGAGATTGTTAAATTCAGACCTCGAGAGGCACACTTGTGATTAATAGTGTGTTATTTAAAAAGTAGCTACTGGGTATAAGCAAACTGAATATAAACAAATTGGTGCCTTAAATAGTGTGTTTCAGTCATTGCCTCAATTTCTTAAATTTTTTTTTTAAATTTCCATTTCTCAGAGGGCCAGATTAAAGGAAAGAAGAAGAAAAAAAAAAGGCAATTACATTTCAGATCTGCTGTCTAAAAGGGAAGAAATTCTGTGCATGCATTTGGGAAGGACTGTTCCAAAAGCTGGAAAAGGAGTTACCATTTTGGAGATACTGACACTTAACTATTTTTAGAAAGCAGACATCCTGCACATGGAAAAGTATGTGAAACTACATTTAGCATGAAGCCATGTAAACCATAAAATCTTACAGGCTCCTAATTTCAAGATGAAGAGAGTTAAATTATAGATTCTAATAGTATCTATAAATACTTTATCACTCTCTGAAATCTTTCTGTTTGCCTTTGTTCCTTATGCCTTCCTCTGCAACTTCTTTTCTTTCTGCTATCCGAGCACTCTCTGTTCTTCAGAATGCACTAATTCTTTTTACATGTGCTAATAATATGGGCACAGTGCCTTAGGCCTCAAATTTACAACCCAGTCATTTCAAGATCTCATTGAAGGTTTACCCTTCTTTGTTTTAAAAGTTCCCATGGACTTAGTTACACAAGGTTTCTTCAAAACCCTTTTTCTCTGCCTCCCTTGAGACTCTCCCCAATATAATATTGGCCCTATTTCCATTGTTAACAACATTTAACCATTTTTTGGATGAATGAAGTTTATATGTAAGAAAAACGTTTAAAGTGGCTCTCAAATTTAATTCAGGTCTGAACTTTCACTATTTTAAATAGAGCCCTCTCATATTTATTTCTCTAAAATACCTTAGTTTTGACTTTTTTTCATCAGTAGTTTCTGACTCTCCACTCTGCTATACTACCTCTTTATGATTCTAAATTCCTGTTGCCAAATGATCATCACAGACCTAGATTTATTCTTCTGTTGTGTACCTGACATGGGAAGAAGGGGAGAGGAGGAGCATGAGGGGTGAGAGCAAAGAACAGCTTACTCTGAAATGAGATTTGGCTTCATTGTGGAATAACTTATGCGTGATGATATTCGTGATTCGTTTTGTTTTTACAAGACTGATATTATTATACTTTTTGCGTCTCTGTTCTATATTGTTCTGGAACAACTTAAGGGTTTCCTGTTGTTGAATTGAAAAGCCCTATCTTGAGAGAATAAGAGGCAGCAAAAATGTCATTCTTCAGAGAAGCGTGTTCCATTAGCATGCGTCTTCCTATTTCCTCCTAAGTATGCTGTTGTGTTACTGCCTAAGCAAAACTCTGGCTCTGATTTGGGGCTTCAGAATGAAAATTAAATCTCTGTAATGTAAATGTGCTTCTTGAAGCTACTTCTAAGGCTCCTACCATAAAACCCAATTATATCTAATTTTAAGTCTCCAAGTAAAATCTTTTAGTCTTCAAAGTTTTTAAACATCAAAAACTGTTTAATTCTCCCTAAGGCACAGTCTCCAGAAAATATTTCTGATATAAACAATTTAACTCTGCATGTGAAAGTTCACACAAGTCGCTGTGGCACTCACTTCACAGGGCAGCTTTAACCTGAAAGCGCGAGTCTATCTGCAGGACTACTTAGCTGCAAGCCTTTGCCAATAAACAAAGTTGAGATGATTGTTGAGTCTGATGATTCCAAGATGGCCCTTCATTCAAGCCTGCACCTGACTACTGTGCCTGGCCAAACAGCTACCCTGGGTCATGGTTTGCTCCATGGTGATCAGCTGATGGGGTTGGTCTCCCATCCTAACTGGAAAGGTGTATTCTGCAACAACAGCTGGGATTTGTAGACCTTCATTGCTTGTCACCATCAGAGCATGCAGCTGAGCTGCAGCTGGCCTGTGCCCTGCCATTCCGTATTTGTGGAGCCATTTCTCAGGACATACTAGGTCTTACATCTGGCTTGCTGCTACAGGGAGTGTGAATGCATACTGACAGTCTTTCAACTTTAGTAGGTTCTGAGTCAGGGCTGTGAAGTGTCTCACTGTCTTAGAATTTCCTCATTTTTAACATTTTAAGTATATGCATATTACTACACTGGACTTTAATCAGAGGTTACTGCTAAGACAATTAGAAGTAAAAGTAGCAATGCTAGCCTATTGCTATAAAGGTCAGTGAAAAAATTTAATAGCAAAGGAGATACATATACATATGTATTTGGTGGTGCATACAGGTAATTTTCATTAGCACTGAAATGGGATGTTCAGAGAGGTAAGACAAAACCAGTATAAATGCCAGAACAATTGAATAGAATATGTGTACCATGCACCATCCCCTTCCAAAGTACGGCATCTTTATGTTTAACTGCAATCCTCTTTGAAAGAAAGAGTACCAGTGCAGAGATCATCTGAGGTTCACTGTGTATAAGTCTATTACTATAAAAGGGATCATCCATGTCACAGAGAAGTAGTCTCAGAAATAATCCAAGAGACTAAATTTGAATATTTGCTTAATATTTATCTTACCAAAATGTTTTTACCTTTTGAACCTGGTGTTTATTTATTCTGTCTGCGTCTTCCTATCTTCTTGGGTTTTGATAAACCTCCAGCATGGGAGAGTGAGAAATTAATGTGTTTCACTTGGTCTTCTCCCTGAGGTCACAAGTGAGGGAACAATAAAATTCCTAGGCAAAAATGAATTTCATTAAAATGGAACCTAGTTAACCTATTGCAAGTTATTGTTTCTAATATCTGCCTTGCTGTGGTTTCATGAATTTTGCATGTGTGTGCTGTTTGATATAGGGGTGGACCATTGAGAAAATATAAAATATTAGTACTGTATCATTAGGACTTATTAAAGACATAATAGAACCTACTGTGGGGGAAGGGACTAGAAGAGAAAATAGAACAGTGCTCTGGATTTTCTCATATAATTGTGTTATTTGGTATTTACTTGCCCTGGGTGAGAGTTCATAAAAAGGTGGAAGGACAAAGAATTTGTGTCTGTGCGCATATAAGATTACTAGCAAGAGTATTTGACTGGTGACTGCCCTTACATCCATTGATGTTCATGTTGCTATGCTAGCCAATTTTTGCCCTCTTAGGAGTGGAAAAAGATTTTTTTTCCTATTAAATTTCCAGAAATATGACAAAATTATGTCAAAAATTGTAGTTATCCCTATTTTGTCTTCTGTAGAATTTTCTCCTTTTGTTGACAAGCGTAAGCAATGGACGCTCGATTTGCACCTAAGTTCTATTCAGAAATACTTAGAGCAGTTTTGCTCTTGTGCCTGATGCTTATTGTTAATTAATGCTTTTCTCTACTGTGTAAAAGAAAATCCCCCACTGAATGGCATTTTCTTCCATATGCAACTCTACTTTGTTCTTTGTTTGCCTGCACAAAATGTGACTCATGATGCCTATCTTCACTTGAATGCTGCACTGTGATCTGCAGAAATTGCAAAACTTAATCACTTTTACATTTTTGGTTTGCTTTTAATATTCACCAAAATCTGCCAGAGCACATAAAATCCGAGGTAGAGTTTGGTGTGAAGAGCTCAAAAGGAGTACACAGGTGCTGCTTGCCCAACATGCGGTATATTTAAACTCAGATCTGTTGTAAGTGATACTTTTATAAACCAGAGCCTTTGAAAAGTAGAATTGTTTTTAAAACAACCACATGGCTGTACATAATAAACTGTGGTAGGGCTCAGTACTTTTATTAGCTAATTAAACATTTGCTGTTTTGAGAGAAATGCTTTTGGAACCAACACACATGCACACACCTGAATTTATAACAAAATTCATTCTGTATTTCTGCCATATGGAAAGGAGGCACATCTGGGAGTGGGTGGGAGAATGTGAAAAGAAGCTTTTCCAATTGCTTAAAAAGGAGTTTGAAGTTTATTTTTTGAGTGAAGTGGTTAGTTTAGGAGGGAGCTCAGCAAGTTCTAAGTTAGACAGGTTTTCCCTTTGGTTTACTGAACCTGAAAGAGACGCTGATTTATAGGAAACGTGTCTTGCAAGTTTCAGTTCTTGGCTTTCCCTAGACACAAGTGTCATAACATGCACTTCTTACTAAATAAGACCACCATCTGCAAACATCCCCCTGTGGAATTCCTTAGGCATCCTACAGGAAAATGTACTTTTATGTACATCTTCCTTTAAAATAAAGCTTTATCTCCAGAAGCATCACTTAATCATTTTGCTAAAAACCTCCCTGTTCTTTGTAAAATTCATGAAATAGAAAACAAAATCTGAATAAACGATAACCTGCTGAGCCACTTACGTTTACTGTTGTAAATGAAACTCCAACTTTGTTTTTTATCTCCAACAGACAAACAACAGAAAGGTGAATTTGCCTTAGAGGGCTACACCATCAGAATGAATAATAGCCTACGGAAGGATGCAAAGAAAGATTGCTGTTTTGAAATCTCTGCTCCTGATAAGCGCATTTATCAGGTTGGACTTTTTTATGTTGACTTGAAATTAAATTGATAAAGCCGTTACAATTCCAGTTACTGAATTAACATTTCAGTAAAACAACCTGGACTGACATATTAATGAAAAAAGGAAACCCTTGCTTGCTTATATTGTGCATTCATATATTAGGAAAAAAAACGTGATTAAACATATGTATGTACGTGTTAAAATATTATCTTTTTGGTCAAGAGCGAGGTAATCTATCATCTTTATCCATTGGTCATTTCAATATCAGCATTTTAATATCTATTATATAGTGTGTCTGTGTGATTTTTTTGGAGGAATTAAATAGTAAAAAAAAAAAAGTTAAAATATGTATCAGTGTTAAATACATATTGTATTGGTCATGACTTTTAAAGAAAAATCTACATAAAGGCACATATCAGCTGTGCAATTCAGAGATCTATCAGCTAGACATCAATATAGAATGTAAGTTTAATAAGTTTTAAATATCTGAGATTGCGGTTGAAAGCCAGTTAATTAAGCTGTCAGGTAGTGTGTTGGAGTCTGACAAGAACATTTTTAAGAAAACTGTACCCAGCAGTCTAAAGAAATTCATGGGTGTCTTCTAATTGTCAAGGGCAAATTTTGTTCATCAGTTCTGGCTTTGACATTGATGAAGAGAAGCAGCTTTTTTCTGCACAGCTGCCAGCTGCTGATCAGAGTTTCAAATCCATCATCCTCTCCTTCAATTACGTAAATTTGTCAAAATTAGCTGTACATTATAAGAAGCATCCTTGCAAGAAAAGTACCAGAAAACATGAAAAGAATTACTAATGGTTTCTTGAGGAAGTGATGAGAATGTTACAGTCCCTCTTTTTTATTGCTAATGAAACTGTAGTTGTGTTTTTGTCATTACTGCTAGTAGTTATTAATAAATGTTTAATAGTTTACAGCTGCCACTCCCAAAGAAGCAGAGGAATGGGTACAGCAAGTCAAATTTGTAATTCAAGGTAAGCCAGCCAGTAGAGCAGTAGCCTTTACTGGCAGTAGTGCTTTGTGATGGTAGTTCTGTCCATTAACTTCTCTGTCATGTTAGTACACATGTCAAATAGCAAGTCCTAGTTTTCGATTGTGTTGTAGCTTTCATATGACTTTTCTCTTTTTGCAAAATTTTTGCTTTTCTCGAAGAGTACTAGAAATACTAGAAAGCTTGAAAGCTCTGCCTTATATAAGCTCCCTTATATAAACTGTCCCTTGAACAGGATAAGAAAATAAGCAGATTATATTGTAAGGAGCAGGTCATAGAAGAATTGTTTTCATTTTGCATAAATGTCTGCTTAGGTATTCTTTTCTACTAAGTGTTAACCTTTTAAATTGCTGCCACATAGATACAGGATCTAATACTATTCCCGAGGAGGAGGAAGAGGAATACGATGATGTTGGACAAGTGAACAGTGAACCGACAGATGATAGCATTTATGAAGAAGTTAAAGGTATGGTTGAAATTTTTTACTTTGTGACTTGTGATCACTTTGTCTTATCTACTTCTAGTTTGATAACTCTGAGTTGCTTAAAGTAAGTGAGTAAAGTAACACAATGAATAAGATACTTTTGGATTTTAGGTTTTACTATGACATTGAAAAAAGAATGTCTTCAGTTCTGAGTGAGAACAGTTCAGTTTTCTTTAGCAGGAACATCAAAATAGTGCAGAATGTGTAAAAGTGAACTCAGGGGACTTTTGGCTCATTAACATTTTCTGGTATGCAATTTTTTTAAATTAAAAAATTGACTTGCCTTACAGCTTTTCCTAGCAACTTGCCCATTATTTTTTCTTTATTCTTTTTGGCTTTTGTATTAAGCAAAAGTTTGCTATTGCTCTAAATGTTACTATAAGTTTCCATCTTCTACCTAATACATGATATTATAATCTTACAAGAAAGCAATGTGGTTTTTTGAAAGGGCTCTGGAAATGAACTGTAAATAAAGCAACATGAGTATCCACACTGTTTTGTTTTATATCTTCCAGAATGACTATGATTGTACAGAAACTTTTTGCTTTCGACTTTTCAAAATGGTCAAATGATTATGGCTTTAAATGTCCACGTGTATTTATCAGAGGGCAAAACAAAAGAAAAAGAGATTGTGAAAGTTCTTGGAGTTGAGTAGAAATGTTCAAGTACTAGGGGAAAGGTGGAATGGTTTATTATATTTTGAGAAGCTATGAAAAAAATAAAATTTTCAGTTATTATTAGTTAACAAATGATATTTTAAAGTGATGTGACAATTAGTAATCACTTTGTATGAAATAATGTTCTGCATGCCTTGCTGTTTGGAGCACTGCAATTATCAGCAATAACTTGAGAGGAAAAATTAGTTGTGTCATGTGATGATGACTAACTTCCTGTATCTATTAGGTTGAATCTTCTGACCGTTGGAGAAAGGAACATTTTACACTATGTCATGCTTCTCATTTTAAGGTTGTTTCAGTGGAGGGAAACAACAAGGGAGCAGCGAACATAAGTGTCGCGTAAAAATGATTATCATAAAATTCTAAAATTGTAGCAGCACCCAATTCTTTAAGGGCTGGGGTTTTTTTTTGGATTGTGCCTAGACTACTTCAACACAGAATGCATGTTCTGCTGAAATGATGTGCAGTTGTCACGCATGCTGAAAAACTCTTCTGCGGTGAATATAAAAACTACGTTACAGGGCTTCATCTTATAACTAGAAGATACAGCCAAACCTTATAACAGTGCTTTTTGGATGCTCAGGTTCTTACAGTAGATGATCTTGTATGCTTGCTTACATTTTTGTTAAAGAAGCTCTAGATATATTCTGGGATAAATTACTCTTTTGTTTTTGAGCTTCACTTATCTTACCGATTCACTTGAATCTCAAACAGTAAGTAGATCTGGAGCAGTAATACATACAATATTGGGAGAGGGCTATTAGTTAATATATATATTGAGTTCTTTGCTTTGAGCTCTGTCTTCAGAGAATTGCTGCCTTGGTGTGATTGTGCAGCAGTTTAGAGTATTTTCACATTTGGTCCATTTTTATGTCAGTTTTCCAGAAGCTGTTGTCTCATAATGTGGTTAATAAACCTGAAATGCAACAACGTCACAAAGAAGGGATAGTTCAAGGAATCTAGTTTCAGTTTTTAGTTAAATTAATTTATTTCCCCGTGATCTTGGAGTGGTGCTTCATTTTCATGTTATCAAGTACAGATTATTTTTCTTTATGCTTTTTCCATCTCATCTATTTGAACTGTGAACTTTTCAGAAAAGGCTATCTTACCTTTTACAGTGTAGCTCTTAATTTTGACTCTGATGTGTTGACATAACTAAGTAAAAATAAAACATAAGTTTGCAATAGATTTTAGTTGATTCTTTAATTTTTTTGTCTTCCGCAAATATGCTTTAATAATTATATGCTTAAATGGAATTACAAGCCTATGGCTGCAGTGCCTTAGAGCAGTCCTTCTCTTTTTAATCCATATCATATTGAAGAGTGTTAGGTGAAATACTAGTTGACAAACCTCACAGGAGTTGGCCTTATTTGTTTCTTGTATAGCTGTTCATCTAAACTTGATGGTAAAAGAGCACACTCCAGTTTGGTCTAGTCTCCTTTAATTAGGCCTGATTGGTTGCATTTAATTACAGTTGGCCGTCCTTTCTGTTTTCCCAGGTAAGTGAATTACTCTTTTTTCCTTTCATGGCCAAAGGGTGGAGCATCATTATCCCTGCTGTTACCTGACCTAATAATATAGAACAAATAAGGAATTCAGAATGCCTGTTAAGAAAACAGAAAAAAATTATTTGTACAGCTGCAATGCTATGGTAAGCTCTGGAATGCAGAAGGCAAATATGCTAGATCCTTGTGAAGAGGGAGGAGAAATTAATCTGCATCTCGTTTTTGTCCTCAAAACATTTTCATGTTAGAGGCTTCTAATCGTCTGTTTTCACTAGCTTTATAAATACTGAATTTCAGGTACCCAGCTCATTGTACCTTGTTATTATTTATTTGGCTATAATTTGCATATTCTCAAGTAAGTAAAATTTTGCATTTCTGTGGTTCTCCAGTGGCTTTTATGTCAGCATTTCAGAAGAAACTTAAGCCAGTTCATTTAGTAATACTGGGTTTGGTATTTGAGTAAAGAGTGTTTGAATTAAAAAGAGGATATGGAAATTTTTGCACAGGTTTGTAAATTGGAAAATTTTGATAACTGTTGCAGTAATCAGGACTAACTGATGCTGTATTCTCTAGCTATCTCATTGCTTAGCTATTTTTTTTCCTGCTTGTGGCAGGAGACAGGGTAGATGAATTTTCCAGGCAGAAACTGGATAGCTTCAAACCAGTATCCAGAATGGTAACAGTCTATTAACCTATTAAAAGCATAGATTTCAGTGGTATTCGCTTTGTACTGTGTGCTGGCAGGAGGAATGGGTTGATAGTTGGAGGGTGTACAAAGAGATGTGAGAAATTTAGTCTTTTGATTTGTTAAGTCACTTTCTTCTTTAATAGCACATACGAATTCATATTTACCATAGAAGTACCATTTTCCTGGTTCTCAGTGTTAGTCAAGGTTTTACTGTGGTTATTCAGGTAAAATAAAAAACATCAGAACTGCCAAAGAATTACCAACTTCCCTTGCAAGAGTCTTCAGGAAGAGAAGTCTTTATACTGTCTTCAGCAAACTGGGCTTTAGTATTTTCGATGTTTAATAAACTCATGGACGAAAACTTGGCTAAGCAAAATTAAAAATATTGTCAATAAAGGCCCATTTTTGCTTAATTAGCTATTTATTTTCTACCTTAGTGCACTCTTTATGATTTTGCAGTCCACACCTGAATGTTATAAGGTGTAACATAAAACAAACTCTGAAACTGCAGTATTAAATAACTCTGTGTGTGGGTAGAGCTACCTGGATGCACAGAGTTTCTAGTTTAGTGGACTTGTCATAAAAGAGAACACGTGCCAGCTTTAAAGTTGTTACCATCTGTTACAACCCTTGAAGACAGAATTATTTTATTAATTCGAGGTTTCAGTGACATAATTTTAAGGCCTTCGGTATTGTCTTCTGTGGTTTCATGTCTGTGTGGAGCACATACCCAAAACTGCAATACTAACTACTGCCTGCCACCTTAATGCTTTCTACAACCTCAACTCAGTTTGTGTACTGTCTACCATGCTCTAGCACAATTGGAGAAAATAGGTGTTAATCTGAGCTAACATACTTAAATTTCAATCCTGTGTTGGCTTTTTTCTTCTGTTCTCTTTCTCCTCGCAAACTTGCATTATAGCAGTAGTTTCCGAGGTATACAGTATAATTTCCACTAAAATTATTCTAAAGATAAGTTTTGGTTCTTATTTTAATGGTGCTTATTTGGTGCATGGAGGTAAAAACTGCCCTTACAGGACAAGTAATCCTGAAGCAATGTAACGTGACACAAGATTGTGGCTTTGTGCCATCCCTTCTCAGCCTGTCCATAGCACAAACAACTTCCGGGTGAGAGAAGAAAAGCACGGTGAGATTCAGTGCTGTGGTGATCTCCAGGCAATACAATTTGCATCAGTTCTTAGTTTTCTGTAAATTAAATTTGAGGATTGATTCAGTCTCTAATCAGGAGGAGGATGAAGGGAATGGAAAGTTTGCCTTTGTCTTTTGATTCCTGCTGTCAATCCTCTGCCAAACAGTTTGGTCAAGCCCAGGTATCTGGCCAGTAATTCTGTTTTGCAGTGTAATTGGAAGCTTAGGTTGGGAAACTCTGTAACTGAGGCAAAGCCCAGGGAAAGGTAAGAAATGTCTTAACTTTCATGCTATAAGAAGTGTGATGCGCAGAGAAACAGTTTGTTTACTTACTTTAAATAAATTATTTTAAGTAGGTTTAAAATTATGTTGATGTTGTTTCAGAACCGATTTCTGACATTGAATATGAATGTAGAGAGTAATCATCCTGTTTCTTTCTTATGGTTGTTGCTTTAAGTAGCTTTCTTGCTTTATTTTTTTCTAATAGTAAACCCTGGCAGCTAGGAGGCATAACTTAACTTTATACCATCCTCATTCTCACTTCTTTCTGGACTGCTTGAGTTTTGAAGAAGCAAATTGTTTTTATGATGTTATATCCCTTTCATGAGCATGAAGCTGGGAGAAAAAAAGAACATATCTCTGACTTAACTTTTCTTGGGAAGAAGGAAGTAATGATTACGTAGTGAAGTTTGAGTGTAAGTTTGATGTGTCACTCATGAACACCAACTCACAGCAAATATTTGTATTCTCAAAATAAAGTGTCAAAACTATTGACTTTTTGACACTAGAAGTGAAGATTTCACAGCACTGTGTTAATGAAAATTCTTTTTCAGGACACCTTAGCTTATTTTAGAGTTTTCAATGTATCACAGTCTGGGTATCTGGGCTCAACACAGTGTTTAGTGTCAAGCAGCCTCAGTTGTGCTTTACAGCTGTGTATCAGTTCCTAAAACCAGTAGCCTAAAAGGAAGAAATTACTAATTGGTCATTACAAAACAGAAAAGTAGGTTTAAGTCAGCAGAGACATGGATGATTATGGAATCTGAGACATTATATTGCTGTTAAGTCATATATCTTGGTATATGGTCCAAATTCCTCCCAGCAAGTGTTGCTTGCTTTAAGTAGCTAGGGAATTCTTTACTTCTTGTCCACAGGAGTTATATATAATGCTGTTGTGCTGACATATTTTTTTTCCACGGAAAGAATTCTAAATACTTTAAATTAGTAAATTATTATAAAGTGTAAAATATAAGTAGGGTCTAGAATAAATGAAGTTCAAAGGACTGGATGTAAGATCAGCATTTTTGAGGACAGTGTTGAAGAAAGGTTTCCAAAGTAATTACTGAAATTTTTTTGAATAATTTCAATGAGAAAACCTTTTAGATTCAAGAACACAGCAAGGGAATTTTTTTTTTCTTTTAAAACAGTGATGATTCTTCAAAACAGTTTTTACCATTAATTATATCTCAGTATTTTTAAGAAATTAATATTTTTCACTTGCTTAGCCATTGTATTATTTGTATATATGGAGTATTTTTGCATATACTATCTTGCTGATAGGTGGAGTACCAGAATAAGGGCAAGGGGGTGCTACAGGACTTATTCAGTTTACTGTAATTCAGAAGTAATTAAAATAATAAAAAAACAGTGAAAAGCAAATGTGAACTACCTTTTAGTGTCAGGGACTAGTAAAGGAAAGTGTTTTTTTTAGGTCCAGTGTGTGTTGTTTTCCCGTCTTTATCACTGGGATTTGGGATCTACTAATAGTCTTTGATGATATGCCAGACATGGAAATGATTGAAAAACAATCTCTTTCACCTGGATATTGTTGAATCCCAACAGCTATGATGAAATGGAGCTGTGCCTGAATTCTCTGTCACTCTGGGTTCTGAGGCAGTATGCTTATGGGATTTATGTATACCTTGAAGTGTCCTTCAGCTAGTACTAAATGTTCACGAGACATGAGTTATGAATCCAGACAAATATATAAAGACATTGCATCCACAAGGTGGTTAGAAACGTGATACCTGGACCTCAGATTTTTCTTGGCACAAGTAGGGGGGCATTATCTTCAATTAATGTAATCCTACATCTAAAGAGGGAAGCCTTCTTTCTATTGATGTTGGGTGTCAGTGATGGAAGAGGAAGTAAGACAATCTAGTGTAGCTGAAAAGATGTCCATTGAGTGGGAAGTGGCAAGTCTTTATTAGGAAAAATAAGGTTTGCAGGCTCTTCTACATTTCTTTTAAAGTGAATATAAAGCGGCAGTCTGTGAACAACAGGTGGCCCATAGCTGTCAAAAAACCTACTGTCCGTGATACAATTCAGCCCTTGCTCCCTCCTCACACACACATTTACAAACGTGCAAGTGAGGAGGCCAGTAAAAGTAGAATAATAACTGAGTGTTCATATTTAGTCTGATTTGCATGTGAGAAGTAAATTGACTGATGGGACTTCGGGTGGGTTTGTCTACAGATAAATATCCTTAGAAAATCTAAGAGTGTTCTTTATTTAGTGATATACGTCTGCTGCAGAAAGTTTGGTCATTTGCGAGAAAGCAGTTAATTACAGTATCTGTAGTAAATAGAAAATGTGTGCTATTAAGTTTAGGTATTACTTCTCCTCTCTTTGAACTCCATGCGAGACATCATAGTTTTCAGATGTTTCAGGCTTCATAGATTTCAGAGTTTACAACTGGAGAAAATAGAAGTGACCTTCCTGACATTGTGGTCAACTGTTATAATAAATTGAAGGAGTCCATGTTGGAAAGGCTGTGTTTATCAAAGTCTCAGGTTAGCAATGGCTGAATTTTATGTCTGTATTTCAGAGATTAAAAAAAAAAAAATACCCTGAAGTCTAATCAGAGCAAAAAAACCCCAAGCAAACAGAAAACCAACCAAAAACCCACCACCAAATAAACCAGGGGTTTACTGTCTATTGTCTATTGGCATTTTAAAGCTTATTTGCTTGAAATTAGAAGATACAACTTAATAATATCTAAAAAAGAAATATATTTATTCATGCTTTTCTGTGTTTAAAGAACTCTTTCAAAAACTAATTAGCACACAACTCATTGAAATTAATTTACTTACCAAAATAAGATATTGTGTAGCAAGTACTGATCAGTTATTTTTATAATATTTTCTGTGCACCAGTGCTAAACAACATTTGACACTATTGATTTGTAAAACCAATCTGATGTGGATAGAATGTGACAGAAACTGTTATTAAGAGATAGAATCCTGTCTCAGAAAAACTTGTCATTCTGGCAAGACAAAATCACACAAAGTAATTTTACTTGTATTATACTTTTTTCAGTGTTGACTCTGTCTCTGACATATGGCTTCATATTAAATGTGAACAAAGCTTTGTTTATACTTACATGTCTTCAATGGATTATGTACCCCAAGTTTGTTCTTTTGAAAGCAAAATAATTTTCAATGGTAGCACTGTTTTTATCTAATTAAGAAGCAGTGCAATAGTTCTAATGCAAAGCATTCAGAAGAAATGCCTTGGTATGTGAGATAGTTTATTAACCATAACTTTGAGGAATTGCTGCAGTTTAGCAAGTTCAAAGCAAAATGTCAGTTGTATTATGTATATTTATGAAAATAAAAATACTGGACCTGCTCTACTGCTTGGGTATAAATGTGATAGATATTATATAGATAGATCAAGGAACCTTTACTTTTTAAATTTGTGATGGAATGACTGCATATCAGGCTAATAAAACCATTAGAGTTTTTTGAGAAACAAGAGCAACCAGAGGTTATGTGGTGCCTCAGGCTATCACTTCTCAACTTGTCTGTTTTCCACAAGGTAGCTATTAAAGAACCATAATTTGTACAACTGAATTCTCAAATAAGACCCAGCAAGGTGAGTTTTAAAGGCTGAATTAATCACTCTGTTCTGTAGATACAAATCTCTCATTTGAATTTTTCAGCCTTAAGAAAGGCATCATCACAAATCTTTCTGTATATGTCTTTTCCTCTCAGTGTGCTACTAACTTTTCTTCCCATTTTCCTCAAAATGGAGGAATTAGGTAAACAAAATACTACTATTTAACCAGAGCTTCATGAGTTCTTCTGGCTGTATGCGTGTATATCTGATGTTTATTGTGTGTTACAGTGTACTGTGTTTCCAATAGATGTCTTGTTTAGTTTACACATGTATAAGGAAGGTAACACAGGAAAAGGCTGCTTGTTTATTTGTCTTGGATGCTGCTGGGCTGGGTAGGAGTCTTTGAAAGAAGCAGGGTGGTTTGCTCCTAGGAAAGGAAAATGGTCAGCAGGGTTCAGCTCCTAGACCATACAGTGGACCCGGCTGAGAGGGCAAGATGCAGCAATCTGCTGTGGTCTAGAGTAGAGAGAGGGATGGATGCTCCAGGGAAACACAAGGTGAAGGCACACAGATAAGCTTCAGCAGCAAAGGGAAGAATGTTTTCTTAAGAAGCCAGAAGAGTCTGAGGAAAGTTTTTTGACAAATCAGTGAGATTTGGATTAAACAGCAAGATAGAAGGAAAATTTTTTCACCCAGAAAGGAGATGTTTGTCACAAGGGGTATTTTATTTCAGTCCTTTTTTAAGGAAGAGGTTCCATCTTTGGTTTGTGGAAGCGTTTTTCTTAGCAGGCTGTAACAATTATTCTGTCCTTGAATCTTGAAGACAACTGTGAATAAAACCAGGAATTAAAGGAAGGAATCGCATTTTCAAAACAAAGCATTATCTACAGGAAAGCCTGTGGATCCTAGCATGAGGGTCGTGCTTCCGTTGTCCCAAAATATGCTAACGGAATTTATACTTGTTTGCATACCTCTCTCAAATTTTATTTCCTTAAGAATTAAGAATAGATGTTAGGAAGAAATCTTTGCTGTGAGGGTGGTGAGGCACTGGAACAGGTTGTCCAGAGAAGCTGTGGATGCCCCACATTGCTGGAAGTGTTCAAGGCCAGGTTGGATGGGGCTTTGTGCAGCCTGATCTAGCGGAAGGTGTCCCTGCCCATGGCAGGGGTCTTGGAACTAGATGATCTTTAAGGACACTCCAAACCCAAACAATTCTGTGATTCTATGATAAGAAGTGACACATTTCCATTACTAAATGTTGAACGGTAGTTTTAGATAATTCAATAAATGAAAGTTCAAGATGGATATGATTTTGTCATAACATTTATGTGGGTTATAAGACTCAATTTCTGGTTAAACTGTCTAACTCAGGCCTACAAGTAATGCTCTTACAGTGCAACTGGGACTGTGTTGTGTCTCTGGCATGAGAGCTGGGTAATCCGAAAGTACTATCAATGACTGAATTCAAGTAATACGGGACTGTAGAAGCCCTGGGTTCTTCTAAGATATAACTTCATGTCAATTCCACATTAACCTGGGAAGCAGTTTTCATCTCCTGCTTATGAACTATTGCCGTATGCTGGTGTCCTGCGTCATCTCTCTGAGGTGCCTTGTGGTGTGTGGCATGTAGGGCTAGTAAGATCTGACATCCAGAGTTGCCGGTCCCAGCCTTGACGTGATGTTTGAGAATCAAGCAACGTGTTAGTATTTGTAGAAATGAAGATGGGAATGTTACCCAAAATATGGTATGTGTAAACAGTCTGCATTGCAACTATAATTTTCTGCGTATTTCTGATTTACCCGATACTAGTGAATCATAGCAAGAATATTTTCACTTTATTTCATCATTTTAGTTGGAGGAAGGGTTTAGCATAGTTGATGTAATTTCATTTAATGGCCTGGACCATAAACAGTGCAAAGTGGCTGTGGTGTAGGTTTGTTACTTTTAATGAAAATACCCAAAGGGTGAAAGGTGCTGAATTTTTTTTTTTTTGTCAGTGTGCAGTTAGTGATCTACACAGGGAATGCAAAAATGCCTTGGTAGAAGAATTTTAAAAGGAACTATGAGAGAAGCATCTGGGAGCCAGACTTTTCTTGTGGAAACATGCCAACAACTGTATTGTGTTTCGTTTCACTAAAGTGAGCTATGCCTTGTCTTTTCTCCCTTTTTTGAGTAAATTAGTTTCTGGAATCAGAGTATAAATTCAAATACATTAACCATGCAGATTATTAAAAGATATTATATGATTTAAGCAAGATGGTTTCTTTATGAATTCTATGTATGTAAATATTATCTCAAGTCACATTTGTCACTATTAAGGATATGTAATTTTCAGAAATGGCTTTTAAATTTACGTCTTGCTGCTGATCAATGAGTATAAGAAACTTTACTTGACATTTACAGACTTTTTCTATCTATCATAAATTTAAGTCTCAGAAATATAACCAAAGTACATGATTGTCAAATAACACTGTAGTACAGTTATACAGTATAGATGAGTTAATTGAATATTTGATTGCTGGATATATTTACATAGGGAAATATTTATATTTTCTATGTAGATTTTAATACCCACCACATTTATTTTAGCAAAACATTTTAATAATAAGGTTTATAAAATGTCATGTTGAACACTTAAACTGTTTACGTAACTAAGAGCTATTATGGGTTGAGAGAACAAACAAATTTATTTTAGTTACAGTGAATTCACATAGATCTTTATTATGTTTATGTGTAAGAATGCACTTATGTGCATGCCACATGTATTTAAGCAAGCAAAACACAAATTCCTGTGAACCTACAATGGAACCATGGACTCAACTTAAAAATTGTTGTTTGTTTTGTCCCTTCAAGATACTAATTTGCATTCCGCCCAATAATTACAACTGCTTTTTTGTAAGGGTGAGGGGGCACAGAGAAGGAAGCATTTTTTGTTAATCACCTAAATGATTAGATAAGTCTGTAGAAACATTAAACCCAGAAGCTTTCCTCTACATTGTGGAGGAAGTAAGAGCAGTATCTTAAAATATTTTATTCCTTCTTTAAATGTTTAGATGTGGATTTAGGTAAGATGCCTCGATTTTGTATGCCAAATTTGAAGCTTTAGGAACACTTTTACAAGTGGAACCAAAATTGTGCTTTTGTTGAAATTTGACATGAAACTACCTTCAGAGATGCTTCTTTTCAGGTGAGGAAGTTGTTATCTAATGTCTTGATCAAAAAAGTACAGGTAACATTTAAAAAACTACTAATCAAACTTAAGGAATTTGTAAGGAGCTGGATTCTGAAGTCACTTAAGAAATTTTCGCCTGGTTTGATGACCCATCAAATATTTTTTTTTTGTTTTCTGAGTGTAATATATTCTGACCAGTTCACTTAGCATTCTGAGATAGTTGATTTCTGAAAAAACCCCCATGAAATAGTGACTTTATTTGTAAATACAAAAAAATGTCTGTGAATATAAAGATGGGATATGAATGAATGAGTTTCTGGAAGTGGATCTCTCTGTAATTTCTTTTATTCTTCATTATAATCATTGTGTGCATATCCACGATTGAACTTGCTTATGATGACCTTTATCTTTTCTCTTGAGAAGAATTACTATTATGGGGTCTTTCTTCATGAGGAAATAAAAAGGTCAGTGCAAAACCCATCTCTTATTTCTATGCAGTGCACATTGCACTTCGGCATATTTGTATTGAATTTTATTAATAATAATTAGATCATTTTGTCAAAGAAATTTTAGTATTCCAAAATGAGGCATTCTAAATGGTCTTCCCTGGTAGGTACTCCTGCTTTTCCTGCCTTTTTTCTACCTCTTCTCCTTCTAAGCTTGCTGTTGATGTAACTGAGATTTTACATACTTCCGTTCCTCCTAATTCTGTCAGACTAGCAATTTTTTCCTCCTTTAACCTTAAATGGATAAACTGTTATTTCTTTTGCACCTATGTTTGTCTAAGAAAAAAAGGGAATGTAGATAATGTAAAGATTTTTGGGGGGAGGTTGTTTGTTTGTTTGTTTAATTGGAGATTTTAGATTATTTGTTGTTTGGAAGACTAGTGCTAGGAACTGGACAACTAGGAGCTGGACAACTTGATTCAGCTGTCACTCAAAACGTGACTGAAGACTGCTTATTTGCGAGGGGAGCTCCAAGGGGCAAGCTGAGTTCATGAAATCTTCATATATTCATAACTGGAACAAGGAATTGCCTGTACCTCTGTGAATTGTTTAGTTGTCCTAGTGAATATATTCTGTTCTGTTGTTCAAGTGACTGAGAACATTTTTCCTCCCACTGTGGTAATTTTTTCTGGAAGCCTGAAGGGTCTTGTGAAGCCCTGGAAAGAGCAACTTTCATACTAATAACCTCTGTGTTTGGTAAATGTACAAAATTTGGAGGGTCTGAAGAGGATATTTATTGTCTGTGACTACAGAATGGGGCAAAGGCAGGGAAGCAAACGTACTGGAACACTTGGTACTGGGGAAAGGAAAGAAAAAGAAAGAGGAAAGCTGTTAACTTACATTCAGGTCTCAGCAAGTAGGGAAGGTAAATAAAGCAAAGCATTCTCCTACATTTCCTGAAAATTGGTAATATGGTGCACGGTAGAGTGAGAAGATCCACTTTGCAGCAACTGTGGATGACCCTGCTAACAATGCTCAGTTTTCTGTTTTGCCTGAGAGGAGTTGTTTTTCCTCCAAGGACAGAGATGTGTTCTTTGATCACTTAGTCTTCATCCTGTCTGCCCTAAAACATTATAAAAAAATACTTTCTGTAGAAGAATATTTTGTTGCTTGGTTTTTTTCCCAGTAAAGTAGGGAGAGGTTATAAAATACCTTCTGGCTTTTAAAAGCATGACTTTTTAATCCATTGTGCTAGTGTAGGTCATGTGGATGGCACTGTGTGTAGTAATGTAGGAGAAATGCGGTGTCCTTTTCACAGATGTATTTAGAAAGAGACATTTGTTTTTCTCAAACAGTTCTTCAAATGTACTCATTTCTCTCTACTACTTCACTCTTTTATTATTCTTCATGGCAATAGTTGTATGATCCAAACAATGGTATTTTGTTCAACACTAGAGAACTGCAGCCTTGAAGTGTGTTTGTTATTTGTCCCTATTGGGACTGAGAATTTTTTTTGTTTACTTTACTCTTTAGTTTAGCAAATGCTGTAACTCCAAAATGCTTTTGTTAGGAAGGGGTGTTATGTCTGCTTTTTGATTTTGATTAAGCCAAACCATAACATGTGCTTATATTCACTGGATGGTGACACAGAAAGGTTGTTTTGAGAGAGTTTTTTTTCTCCAGAAAGCGGCTAAGTGACATTCCAGTACTCCAGTATCACTTCTTCTCCTTCTCACCTCCTTTTCCTGCAGCACTGATCCTGAGTTAATTTAGAACAAAATTCTGTGTGGATGATGAGGTAGCTTTCCAAAGGTCTTCTCAGTAGGAGGCAGTGCTTCGGTTTTAGCTGAGATGGCTGGTTTAGTTATTCAGATTGCTTAGACAGTTGGGAATAATGGTGGTGTACAGTAGCACTTTTTGAGATACAAGAAGTGCAGCTGAGGGGAAAAAAAGTGCAGGATTTCTCAAGGAATACAGGAAACCTCACATCTGGAAACTTGGTAAGATCTGGAGAAAACTGAGTAATTTGAGCTAATCTTGTTCTATAAAGTCATTAGTTTCAGCTGTCTCATACGTAAGCTATTAAAATGCACAGACCCTTATAAACTGCTGCTGAACAGCTTAGTGTGAAGTACCAAAAGAAGCCAAATGCTGTTTCCTAGAAACCTGATCAAAGTATGTAACTTTCTTAGAGCAGAGTGTTAGACTGAGCAATGTCCACTGGTCCTGTCTATCTCTAAGTATTTAATGATTTTAGCTTTTTCACTTTGTACAGCCAGTGCTATTTATTCAAGGCCATTGGGAGGTAAGGACATTGTTAATATTAATAGCAGACTTCTGTTACCGTCTACTGGTTGAACATAGAGTGGTGCATATACTCCACTTCAGAATTTAAATAATGGTTGTTTTCAAAGAACTGGTTAAAACTTGTGCAAAAGTGTTAGTTTAAGTCCCATCCAGTTTAGCTGGTAGTATATTTGAATGAAACCTTTTGCCTCCATATTGGAATCAGACTTGGATCATGTGTTGGGAGAAATTTGTGCTAGGAATTGGCATGGGTTGTCCTCAAATAAAACTGAAGCATCTTAGTATGCATAATATTTTTCATTAAAATGTATTTTTATGTTGTTCGTAACTCAGAGATCTCTTTCTGGAGATCTTGGAATACAATTCTGTATTGCGTATTTCCTTCCCATCATATTTTTGAGTGTAGTGGTGACCATTTATTCAGATGCAACTTCTGCTTCTGCTTATATGATGATGTTACCTCATCTGCAATCCCAGTGTTTAGCCTGTGTTTGGATGACCCATTTCTATCACTATCTGCTCTGCTTGTGTTGTGGAAGTATTTTTTTTTTTTCCACTCAAGTTTGCCATGCACTTCTCTATTTGAGCTGTTGGGTGATAACTAGCTAACCCATAGAAGCAGGAATAAAATTTGTCCTCTCTTCTGTCATGGTAAGAAATTCTTACATTTATCTCTTCTCTAAATAGCAACCAACTTGTTACCCACTTCTGTCATTGTCCTGGAGGCGTTTTCATTCTCAAACCATGCGCTCTAGTACAGTCAGATGGAGCTTTAATAAAACAATAGTCTGTGTCCCCCTCTCTGCTGCCCCCAAGATCTCACACTATGGCTAAAGAATAGCACCTTCAGCAACCTTTTCTAAGCTGTTTCATTGTTTACAGAGTACACTAGGCTGCTAATGGGAATGCAGGGTGAAATGTTAAGAAGCTGTGTGTAAATCTTCCAGTAATCTGCCATGTCCAAGAGGAGCTGGGGGAAAGGGACAGATCTCTGGGAATATTGTAGGATTATCAAAGCTAGAGTTTTGCTAACTGAATTTGGAACTCTCTCCATACAGAGTGGGTGGATCTGGAGTTTAAAAGAAGACACCAGAAACGAAAATCCCTGCCATTATAAATGCACACCAAGGCAAGTAAGCCTAGGATAAAGCAATACATGAAGGACTTCTGGGCTATCAAGCTGCTTAGGCTAAAATGCTGGAAGAGTTTGGGTGAAGGGTATAGGCATGTACAGGTGTGTATATGGTGAGAATGCTGCAGAGGACCCCATCCCCAAGGCTGGGGACCACTGTCCTCAGCTAAGGCAACTTGCTGGCCCTGCATAAAGCAGGGCGTTAATACTCATTCCTTTGACCCCAGATGATCACTAGCTCTCACTACTAATGCTAGCAGAAGGTGTCAGGCCAAATTATACAAACAATCTTGTTCTTAAATTTTGTGTGTTTATTGCTCCTTCTCTGGAAATATTAAATGTTTCTCTAAACAAATAGTCTTGTTTGTAAACAAGCCAGTGCTTGCTAATTTTTTAAAAATTATATAGCTGGGTTGATTTATGTTTCTTGTTAGAATAATAACCCATCTGTTATGAGGGTGGGTCAATTCATAAAATTATAAATCTGTGAGAGAAAAGGTCTTGACTATTTTCTACGGTAAGCACTTATTTGGGTTCAAAAGTTCTTGTTTGCATTTGTGCAGAATCATTATTTGGTAGCAAAAAAGCAGTGTGTAGGAGTAACACTCTTGGTGTTAACACACTATTGTATCTTTTACTTTTCATGTGCAAAGCAGTGTAGACCTGTCATACTGAATGTCAGCAGAGTTCATGTACACACCTGTTTTTTTTCATGCATCTCTCTTCCCTGCCAAGTACAACAGTAAAGACACTGCAAGGGTTTTTTTAATTGATTATTTACTAATAGTAGTGTTTTTGTGAGGGGTCTGTCTTACAAGACTTGTTTGTATGCTTATGACCTTCTGACACCACAGTGAGATTTCAAATGAAGATAATGAATGTGCAAGTACAAGTGTGTGATTGCTCGTATGATTATGAAATAGATGAAAAAATTAGTTCACTGCAGTAGTTTTTATCTGAACTGATCAAAACATCTTCCAATGATTTTTCTAACAATATGTGATTGGAATAATAACTGCACATGTTGTTGTGTTCCATGCTGCAGCCCAAGGGCTTGTAAATACAAGCTGCTTATTTGCAAGTAGCTTCCAGATTTGCAATATGATTGCTATGGAAACCACACAATGAAAAGCTTATAACCATCTGTGTGGTTTGGTAGATTTTGCTGCATAGCTGAACTGGTTTTGTTTACTGTTTTTGAAGTGTTGAATAGAGTATATTAACCCACAAACTGGGATTATCCAAGGTATAAACTAGTATTGTGCAATGACAATGTGTCACAAACTAGAAGACTATAAAATACCTAATAATAATGGCATTAAATTAGAGTCTAATATAAAAAGATGGTTGTTAGTAGAGGAAACTGCTAAGTTTATGCATATTTATCATGGAAATACCACATTCCATTGGAGGAATGCACTATTGAAGCCAAACTCTTATCCATTTTATAGTCAAGTAGTCTGATTTTTTTTTACCCTCCCCCTTTAAGAAAAAGAAATTGGAAGGAAAAAAAAATCAATGGATTAACATGAAAAGCCTCAGCAAGTGTAGAATTCATTGTTCACTTTTTAAATTTTGTGGATGGTAGAATTATCTGTGATTGGGTGATTTTTTTTCTTTTGACTGGAAATTGAATAAGTAAGTTATTTTCAACAACTTTCATGGACTAAATGAAAAAACCTGCAACAAATATAGTTAGTTCCTTGTTGCATTGTCACAAGAATTTTGTAGGTTGTTTGCTATTAAAGTATCAGCAGAGTAGGGAACATAATCTGTATCATAAGAGTTCTTTGGATCTACAGCTCTGGAAGACTTCACTGGTTTGATTAGTGTAGATTAGTCTCATTTTGACATATTGAGAAGGTGGAAAAGAATATTTTCTCACTGCAGTGTAGTGATGGCGTGAAGAAGAGATACAGAGGATTAAAAATTGGACCAGATTATTTTGTAGGGATGCATAGGTCCTTATACATAGTATCTTAAAAAAACCAGAAGGACTTTTACTGTATTTTTTAATTTAATTTTTCATCTTTTGACTCTATGCCATGTTGCAACACAAACTTTAGCGTGTTGCATCAGACTGCAGCTGTAATTCCTGAGGTAATCGAGGTTGCTGTGTTTAAAGGATACCTCCTGCACACAGTTACTGCTTCAGGAAACAGTACTACCAGAAAACATTAGAAAGAACCACAGGTTCTTTTTTACTACCCTAAGCCAAGCCTATTACAACTGCTCCGTGATCGTATTAGGAAGTAGGGTGGACCATTTGCGCAGGTTTGTGCCAAGGACCTGATGTTTGCAGTGCATGTTTCAGAGGAGGCTTCCTATGGAGTCACTTCAGCCTGGTACCATGGGCTGAATGCCCATTAGCAGCTGAAAGAGTACCTCTTTCAGCATCATTGCACCTGAGAGTTTGTCCTCTCTGTGACAACTTTGTAGTGTAAAGCAAAGTGGAATAAGTGTGGATGGTTGGAGTCCAAACCCATATGTGAATATGGACAGTCTTTGTTTGAATTTAGGACCTTTTTGGTATTCAAAAAGCTTTGATTCAGATATTTCCACATTTCAGATGTGGATCTGGTGAACTCTTGTTTCTAGGAAATACATCTTTCAGGGGAATGCATATATTCTAAATTTTTCCATGAAGCCACAGTGCAATCTACATGTATTCAGCTGGACCTTATGAAAAAGTCCCTTCCAACCTCTGCTGCTGTTTTACTTCAGTTGAGATACTCTCTACTTAGTTAGTCCTCAGTTTAAGCTGGTCTGATGACCATGACAAGTGAGTTAAAATCCACAGTACATTCAACAGATGAGCTGATTTAGGTCCAAACATTCAGTAACATGTAATATCAACATTTATTTAATCAAAGTATAATATAATACAGTGTGTGTTGGATGAAGCTGAAATGTTCTGGGAAAAGGGAGCAATCCTAGAAAATGTGACTGATAGTGGGATACTACTCCCTGTGAGTGGTGCAACTGTGGTAGGGAAGCCACAGAATATCAGTGCCTCCTAGTGCTCTGGACAGCACATAGAGATGCATTTTTGCCATTTATGCTCCATTTGTGAGTTCTTAAAATAAACAAATGAGCATACTTGGAAATATGCAACAAGTGTTAATGCCAAGTAGGGGAATGCAGTAAATAGTTTAGAGTGTTTTGTGAGTACTGCAGCTTCAGATTTCTCCTGTTCTATTGTTAGGGTTTTTTTTTTTGATTCTGCCCCCCCTCCCCCATTGGCTTAAATAATAGTTTATAATGATCCTGACCAGACTTTTAACTAGCCAAGAGTCAGAGAGCAAAAACTCTTGCTGGCTTACTAGGGTAGAATTTCAAAACTCTTTGTGGAGTGAATCTTCTGATGTAACTGTAATATTTGTAGGACTGTGTATAGAGGTTAGCAGCAATTATGCATACTCATTCCAACAGGTCTACTCGCGTGCTTTAAACATCTGCTTTAATGTTTGCAAGAACAGTCTTGTGGATAGATTAAATTTTTACAAGGCTAAAAATCCTTTGAACTGTTCATATAAAATTCACTCTTTGTCAAAGTATGTGGGCAATTACATAAAAGTTGCACAATAAGGAACATTTTAAAAGTTGTGAGTTATTTGTCTGTTGTCTGTCATTAGTAAAATATTAAAATTAGTTGCTGAAATGTGTGCCTTAAAAAGAAGCATGACTATCTGTGTAAGATGTGATGAGTAGCAAAGGCAATTTAAATGTATTAGAAGTCCAATTCTTGTTTGAGAAGTGGTTTATCAATATACTATTTCCTCATTCATACAGCAGCCTTGTCAGTTTTGATATACTGTAAATGCAAAGATAAATTTGTTTCTACTTCCTTATGAACCTAAAGACAGAATACAGCTAAAAACCTCATAGTTTTTCCTTTTTTTGCCTCATCAACAGAATTGTTGACTGTGAAATGTGAGAAGCAGATCTGATGTCCCTGTACTGAATGGAGTGTGGATTTACTTAAGTGAGAGTCTGGGCATGAGAGAATTCCCTGTCTGTGCTGGACAGGAAGTATGGAGCACATCTTTCGAAATTGCCTGTGGGGATTTCAGTGTGTTCCAAGCTTGCTAGCCAGAAAACGTGCTCCAGAGCCAATCGCTGCCAGGCTTTCTCTTTTCTTGTCCCTAAACTTGCACTAAGCTGTTTGATACAGTTTGGCTTGCTTAAAACCATGGTCAAGCACAGTGGGCAGGAGCAGTGAAGGCATGGCATCTATAGTGGCTGTGTTCCCATCATGCAGATGTCAAGTTAGTGTGTATGTAAGACAGTGCTGAAGGTGAGATGTCCTCAGCCTTCTCTGCATACTGCTCTTAAGAACGGAGTTCTTTTGTGGGCTGGGGATATTTTTTCAATCCTCGGTTTCATTTTCTTTATCCTGGCAAGAAGTGTATGTAGCAGAAGATGACCCTCATTCTAATTGTCTCAGAATGACTGAAAAACAGCAGAACTGCAGCTCTCTATATGATTGCCCTCAGAGGAGAGTGAAAAGGGAAACAGATGTTCGTAATTGAGATTTTGAAAGAAAGCTCTTGGAGTGTTTGGATGGGTGGGGGAAACCACAGAAATAACAATGTTCCAACTTCTGTATAAATGTAAAATAGTAAACACAGTTTACAGTCTGGAAATGTAGAGTGTGGCTTTCGGACTGATGGGGGCTGTAATTCCTGTCAGCCGAGGCGTCCCTTCGAAGTTTCATCTGCAGTTATGTGTTTTGCAGAAGAACAGGTTCCTTCAAAGGCTGAAGTGCCAAGAAAAGAGAGCCAGGAGGATGTTAGCACTGATTCAGGTAATTAAAACTTTTCCTCTCTATTTTGTTTATGCTCTTTATTTTTACCTTTATTTTCTTGTCTCTTCCATTTGGTGTTTTAAAATAATGTTTTTATAGCTCTGTAAAGCTGTCTTTTTACCCGAGTATGTGATGGCAGCAGAACTGCTTAGCACCACTTAGGATGCATGAAAACCACTTGAGAAGGATTTATAAAGTAAGCCAATTTATACAAGGTATTCCTTCCTGAATTACTTTGTAATGACTCAATTAGCTTTCATTTCTGCACAAAGGAGATTTAGTTGCATAAATTAGCTTATCATCATTGAGGAAGTGTCACTGCTAAAGGACAGTTTATAGATACAACATGCAGTTGCTGTCAAACCTATAAGAATGTAATATAGACATCTGTGTATACTTTGTGCTTGAGCAGAACAGACTTCTGCCATTCAGAGACTAACAGGGGACAACAAGTTGCCCAAGGGACTGGCAATGTAGACGTCTCTGAAAAGGTCAACTTGACACAGGCTCTGACAATCGACCCAAAGCTCTGTCTTCTTTGATAAAAATCAGATAAACTTAAGACCACTAATTGATCTGCAGCCTGTTTAAATGTTGGCCATGCATATCTTCATTGCATATGATTACCACAGAAAGCAAATGAATTGGGTAAGAAATGCCAGAGTCCAGTGACAGCAGCATGAAAATTGGAAAAGGACAGAAATGCCCAGAAAGGCTGTGAAGGATATTCTCTCAGCTTTAGCTTGGCAAACTGCCCTTGTGCTAATTATCTCTGGGACTGGAAAAATAACTGCATACACCATGTAAAGTCATATGGCCAGACAAGTTTTCTTGACAGAAAGGTATTTCCAGTTATGCTTAAAAACAAGATATATTTGTGTTTCAAGGGTGCAGACCTTTAGATAAACTACTGGTGATTTGACACAGCAAGTAGTGAAGACTGCTCCTTATCAGACCTTACACCTTTTTGAGATCTGCTGCATTGTAACTGTGACCTGCACTGACATGCAATCTGGCTCTCCTTCCCCCATCGTACATAATACACATAATTCTTTCAGGACTGTCAAGGAAGGGGTGGGCAAGAAGAGTTCCTTTAGGAAGTAGCTCTGCAGTGCTCTTCCTGTTGCAACATGTGGAGAGGAAACAGAGGCCTGATTTCCTGACCCATACAGGAAAGCAGGAACAGGTTGCTGTGAGGAGTTTTGGGTTGCTTTTCTTGGAAAGGAAACAAGAGCCAAGTCATCAGATGCTGTTAGCATTGTGCTCTGCTAAAAACATGTGTAAAACAACATGACTCATTACAGCCTTAATATTTAGTACTCATTTAGACATTACTGTAATTATAAGAGTGTGTTGTCATAATGGAGCATGGGGTCAATCCAATTATAAAGTTGCCAACAGCATTGGTTTTTTTCACTAATGTATCTTCCTGAAGTTCTAATTGGTCATACTTTTAAGAAATCAAAACCTTAGCATCTAGAGTTTTGAAAAGTTTTAACTGCTATGAGAACAACCCTATCAATTCTACTAGTGTTTGTGTAATGTCTTTGAAAATACTAGAGCAGTTCCCCCCAGATATCAGATTCATTCCAAGCAATAACTTTCTCATCTGATCTTACATATTTCACTATTTAATACTGGTAATTTTTTTGACCTTAGGGCTGAGTTGACATGAGTATTTCTGATGGCCATCACATCATAAGTATCTGACTTGACTCAAGATTATTTTGTGATTGTCCACGCAAACAGTGCATACATTCTTAAATTTAATTTATTGCCTAGCTTTACTAAACCTGAACTTCACAGAAAATATTCTGTAAATTGTCTGTGAGCTCAGGCTGATAAGTGCAAAAAAGGTTTCTTTTTTTCCTACTCTTTTCTTGTCCTAACATACCTCTGCTTCAATTAACTTGCAGACTTGAGTTCTTCTTATTCTGTCGGTCTCATTGCAGACTGTTGCTGCTGGATAGCTTTACATTAATTGCTAGTGACCTAATTATTTTAAAATACCAAAGCATTGAAGAGTTTCAATTATGGCTTACTTGGTCTTTCTTGCTATGACTATCTACCCATTATCTTTCCCACAATCACTGTTTCAATAAGTGGCATGTTTTGTGCTGTATCAGTGTAAATATGTTAATTTTAGAGTAACTAAGGAGCAGTAAGAGAAAGATAATACTGAACAGTTTGAGCTAGATTAGAGTTTGAGTCCAAATAAATACACTATAATTATTTTTCCCTTATTTCCTAACTTTTCTGGCCTGTGGGATAAAGGGCAAGTAAGCCATTTTTTTCAGTTTAGGACATCGTCAGAACAAACAAACACCAGGGTTTTTTAACAGGGTTTGGCTTGTCTGGGCATTGAGACTCAACACCAAGAGTCACTTATGTAAGATACTCATTCTGGTAGCATTAATTTTGAACTTCACCTGTATCTCCATCTTTAAGCCTTCAGTATGGTAAATATTGAGCACATCATTAATAAAAGGGGATACAGTTTATATTTTTCAAATATTGTTAAGTAATCTTCAAATCTGATGCTATTAACTTTTGAAGAATCTTATTAATGAGTTGAAGAACATGAGTCAGAATGGCCAGCTGTTTAATATACTAGGCAGTGGACCATGGTTGTGAAAGGAAAGCATACATATGTATTCCTTCATTCCGCAAGTGATGCATAGGCAAATAATACAACTACTAGCTCTAAATCACTACCATAGTAGGGTTTGCTAACTTAGATGCCATCAGTGTTGAAATGGAAATTAGACACAATCACATTTATTCTAATGTTTTAGGTAGTGCATTTTCATATTTTTTCATATTTTTTCTTCCCTATGTCTTTTGTGGTTTTTAGAATGTTATTGTAATTTTTTTCCCTTGAGTAATTCATGGACATTCTTAAGTTTTAAACAGTAATATTTGTGGTGCATGCTTGAGTGATATATTTGTCAGATTTTTTTTTTTACCTGAACTGTTCACCTTTCTTTCTTCAAGGATGTGTTGACAGATGCCAGCGTTTTTCAGTGAAATAAGCAGTCTGAGACTACTGTCAAAGAGACTGGCAGACATTGCCTTTTGATCTGTCAAACTCTGAAGTGTTTTCATCAATATATTGGACAAAAATATCTATTGTTGCTATTACTGTTTCTGGAAAAACAGAGATGACAGAAGAAAACCATGAGGAATTCTTTTTGGAAGAGTATTGGAAACTGTTGGATAGTAGTTCATCCAGATAGAATAAAAGAAGTATTTTCTGAAGAAAAAAACTATCCAAAATCTTGCTTACCCATTTCTTGTCATTGCTAATCTTAAAAGCAATGGGTAAGTAAATACAAACTGCTTTCTGCCCTCTGCCACACACTTAACTTTTTTTTAATCATGTCTTATTCGTATTTGTGGCCTGAATGACCATAACTTTAAAATATGACAGACTTTAGTTTAGTGATTATGTCATCATAGTATTTTTAAGGCACGTGACATTTCATAGTATATGAGATTAGAGTGTGATTGTGACAGAGTAATGCCGGAAAATCAATACCTTTTGAATTTGAACTCTAATGAGCACGTAAGTTCTTGATGCTAAATCCATCTGTTTTCAGGTATTATATGTATTTAAGAAGCTCCATATTATTTCATTACCATATAAATAAGAAATTCCTTTACACAGGCCCCATGGTTTTGTTATATACCATTCTTCAGAGGCAATAAAATGAAATTTGTCAGGGTCTTCTCAAACTGAAAGAGGGACTGAAGTAAGAAAGAATGGGCTTCTGTTTTGCAGAGGTTTTTGCAAGTTTTTTTTATTCTACCCCTGTGTTTGTGAGGCACTATGAATCATATTATGAAGCATTATTCACTTTAGATGTATAAAATCTGAAGTTACATTTACAGTTATCTTTTATGTATGTGTAGTTGCTCTTACAGAATTTGGAGAAATTTGTGCTGGTGGGCGTGAGAGGGGTTTTTAAATTTGAAATTAACACTTCTTGGAAGACTAGCATAGTTGTTTACAAACTTAAAACTCTTACTTTCTTTCCCTGTTTTTTGTTTCTGTGCTCCTGATATACTGGTATATGTTTGTCTGAAAAATGTGGCTTTCTGATTTAAATGACCTTAGTTTATGTTGAATTCACAAATGAGGACACAGAGTCCTGGTTAGTCTGTGGTCAACATTGTCATTGTTGCAATAAGCTTATTTTAAAATGCATCTTTTCCAGTGTTACCATGTTCTTAGTTGATTTGCTTTCCCACTTTAAGACTCAATTAAATGCTCATGATGAACATATAGGGAGAGATGTGTGTCCCCCGCTGCAGTGTCTCTTCTGTTGCAACTCCCATTAGTGTTAACAGGAGTTATTTCAGGCTCACAAAGGTAAGAACAGAGCTCAAAGTGGTAAAGGTCAGCATGAAAAGTCTTGATTTCTTTCAGTGCAGTTCTGAAGAAGTAAAAATCCTGATTAATGTATTTTAAACCAAATCAATAAGCTAACTGCTCAAAGATTTGAAAGGTGGGATATACTGAAATAGCTCTTTTTGTTTATACTCACAGGGGCTTATGTTATCTTTTACAAGATAAGAGTAGGGAACTGTGATCAGACGATATCAAAACATGAAGGAGAGATTCTGATTTAATATTTATCACAAATTAATTTTGCGCTAACCTGTGTTACTGTTATAAGTGTCTAATGCTAAATTGGTAAATAATGGAGTAAAAAAATAGGAAGGGCCAAAATTTGGAGAAGCAACACTTCAAAGCGATTCACTTCAAAGTGATTCTGCCTTCCTCTTGAAATGATAATGTCTAGGCATTTTAGAGTAACCAAATCATATTTCGGAGTGGTTGGGAGCTTTATATGTGTATCTAATTGCTGCTTTTGGGGTGAGGACAGAAGAATTCAGGCACTGGCAGCCAGAACACCCCCTAGTACTACATAGGAAGTCATAGCTCCTAATCACCAGTTATGGAAAATTAAATGGCGGGTAATTGGCATTGCAGCTTTAAATTCAAGGTTGTGAATATTTAGCCTTATGACAGTATTGCCATCCAAATAAAATAGCACAGAATGCAGACTGAAATGGAAAAATAGAAAACAAGCTCTTCTTGCTCATACAGAGCGTATTAAAGTTCAAATCTAAGTATTTGCCAAAATAGGAAAGAGCACAAGTTGAATACTGCTATTTTTTTTATAGCGTGACACTTTCTATCACTTGATGCTTGATGTTTTAACAGGATTTTTTTGGTAATAAAGTGAACCAATCATGATTAAATTGTAAACTATAAATAATGGTGTAGAGTGCTAACGACATGCAAATGTAACTGGTATATGTTGGAATAACCAGCAAGCCTGCTGTTCAAGGATCATATAACAAAACTAAGATGACAGCCTTGATCCAGCCAGTTCAGTGATATTTATGTTATCAGAATTAGAAGATAGCTTTCCAGTGATGTAAATTATTAGTACATATACATTCTGTCTGGTTAGTGTATACATAATGTAACTGGTCATCTTAGTGGTATTGCTTACATTCTTTTTGCATTAACTCATCACACTCCATTCTCATGGAATTAAAAACAGGAAATAGTTTGCAGTGTAACAGAAGCACCCAGTGTATTTAACTGTGTGTGAGTGCTGTGTTTCAATAGATGTGCTCTGTATTGTAAATGTATGACAAAGCATTTATTACTGTGTTATTGCCGTATTACAGAGCAAAGAGTGCTAAATAATCAATCAGTTAATGGTCTGTATGGCAGCTTGAACACAGCACATCCATTGTGCTTATGCTGTTAGAAGGATGAGTTTACGACTGTAGTGTAGTTGCATGTTTAGCCAGAGCTTAATGTCCTAAACTGGAGCTGACACAAATATTTTTGAAATGCAACTTCAGCAACAGTTTCCAAGTTCTCTAATATTTCAGAAGGAACAATCAAGGATTGTCTCAAAGGTTCTCAGAGAAGCTCTTTAATTTTGTTGGAACAGGAGAGGAGGGGGAGCGTATCACAAAATACTTACTTTGGCTTCCTTTCACAGATTATTATTAATCATATTCTAAGAATTTCATCAGTTTCAAGTTGAGATACATATATGGCTTGCTAGAAATGTACGTGTGGAGGAAAACTAGGTGCTTTAAGTTGCAGCTGGAAAATGCTTTGAAAACCTGTAGCTACATGTCTCTCAGTGATGCAACTTGCCGGTGAAGGGCTTGCACATTAAACTTGTTTTCTACTTGCTTTTGTGGTATGAAGGAGATGTTTCTGAAAAAAAAGGAATAAGAAGTGTGTGTTAATGAATTGCATTGTACCATCTGGAGATTTGAAGTGTAACTTTAGTCCCTCAGTCTTTATCCTTTTCTAATTAGATGCTGTTTTCTTTGCAGATAGCGAAAATATCGATTATGCCAATTTCTATCTAGGTTTGTGGGACTGCACAGCAGATGTACCTGATGAGTTGACATTTAAACGAGGTGACGTTATCTACATTCTCAGCAAGGTATGAGGTGCTACTGGGGGCTACATAGTTGTAAAAAGAGAGACATGGCAGAAGGACACATTCCCACAGTTCTATGGGGGGAAATTGGCACTCCCTTTCAGATCCTTTGTTTGCAACCAGATATTCACTGCAATTAATTATTTTGTCAAATGAACTATAACCACATTTAAAACATAGCCGTGTAACAGGAATTAACTTAAAAGCATGTTTATTTACTTGTTAAATCTTGGCTACCATTTGTTAACTGATTTAACAGGAGACAATGTGCTTTCTGCTTGCAAAAGTTAACCTTGTAGAATTTTAAGTTATCTTGTATGTTATGTTTTTTGTTTCCTGTTTTATATTCCTGACTGTGCTAATTCTGACTTTTTTTGGATCTTGCTACAGAAGATGTGTTTTTTTGAACTATGCTTTCATCTTTGTGTGTATATTGTAATTGTTCTGACAGCTCAGATTCCAAATTTGTTTGCTCTGACCAATTTGGGCAATTTTTAATTGCAAACTTTCCTGTTTGCAAAGCAAATGAGAAATATAATTCCTTTAATCTGAATTGATGCTAAGCATGAAATATAAGCATGAAGTATAAGCATGAAATTTTATTCTACATTAATGTTGGTTAATTTTCTTATTTTTCCTTAACCTCCCTAACAAAAACAAAACCTCTCCTAAAATATATATCTCGTGGTCTATTGAAGTCTACTTCTGAACAATTAATCAAAGGAAATTTCTGTTCCCCACATATTAGAAAAAAAGCTGAGCTTTTAAAGTTCTCACTGAAAAAAACCTGCCTTCAAAAATATATGTAGAATATAGATCTAATTGCCATTCAGGGTAATTAGTGCCAAAAATATTGTAGGTCATTTAAATATACAAGTAGGTGCATGTAAGCTAAAGACTTAGTTTGTCTTAGTTTCAAACTCTTAAGTTTTGTCACAATTGCTTTAAGTCTTCTGTGATACCTTTAAGTATGTTTCTGGATAATAAATGTGACAGCTTCTGTTTTAAATAAATTTAAGATTTATGGATAGGAGGATCTATAAAAATATAGAAGATATATTACTAATAGTAATTTGACCGTGTATGTCTTTTGAGGTATTTCATCATCACTTAAGCTAATAACTGAATTGCATTACTAAAGGCTGAATAACGCTCTTGGATTGGGCAAACTTTCAAGCAGTTATTCAGCACTAAAGAATTGTACTAATTTAAAATAACCACCTCTTCCCTCTCTTCCTCACCCCAAAAAGCCCATGAGTAAATGGATTCCACTGCATGGGTTTGGCCTCTGTGCGTTGTGCTCTCTGGGTACAGTATGGGGACTATAAAATCTTAATCTTCAGCTCGTGGGTGAAAAAAATTGTTTGCTACTCCTTCCCCAAAAAAGTGAGAAATTTAATTTAAAAAATGGAGCAGAATAAAAAAACAGTAGCTTAAGCTGTCGTGTGTATATCAACTGACTTGTTGCCGTGCCATGATTAATTCGTAATCAGTCCTTGAAACAGGCTTGCTGCTGCTCCAGATATATAGCTTCTCTCTCTCTGGGATTGATTTCTACTCCAAAATATAGCCCAGAAAATTTGGCCCTGTTTCGCTTAAAGATTGTTACAGCTTTTTTGGAAAAAATGAGTGTTGGCCGCTACTGTCAGCTGAGAATTTAGGGTCCTTGGAGGGCAAAGTGCCAGAGAATTATCCATCTTAACCTTCCACTTGATTCAGTTTCAAGGTCTGATCATTTATGAGCTCTTTGTTTGGTAAGTGAAAATATAACCAAAGAAAAAGTGAGCCTAGCCATCCTGAAGTGGGTCAACACTTTTCTTTAAAAATATTTCCTAATCCACTACATTAATACTTGGATTTTGTGGCAGTCGGCAGGCATCCTAGGCAATTCTTTTATTTTTTACACCATCTAGTGGTTGAAAATGAGAGATGCAGGTACTGACAGAGGGTTATGTGTATGGATCCAAAATGGTGTCATAAATTCAGCTTCAGCTGAACCTAGCTATGGCTTTATTGCCTTTCTATCATATGTCAGCCAGGTATGAACATTGCTCTTGAAAATCACTTTTTGCTGATAAGGAAGTAAGTACAGGTATAGTAGTGTTATAGTAGGAAGGGTGAAGCATTAACAAAATATCGAGCATATTTGTGCAACATGTAATAGTTCTTTGTTTTACAGTGAAATATAAATGGTGTAGGCTGCTCTGATGAATGTGGTAAGATAGATATTCATCTCTCCCAGAAACAGTTATGCCAAAGCAATATATTTTTACTAGCTTTTCACATACCTTTACAGAAATTAGATGAAAAGTGACTATTTTGTTTCCGAGAGATCATTATTACAACAGAAATAATTATGAATTGGTTTAGCAAATTTGGGCGCTTACAGAATCTAAATAAAGGAAGAGGAGCAATATGCTACCCGTAAGTTTCTAGGTAAACGCCTTTTAGAAAAATGAGCCTGGTTTCAATTTGGCAGCGTTTGCTTCTTAAAATAGCTAGGCATTATGCAAAGACAAGTCCCTCATAATTTGCTTTAAACTGAGCATCAAAATTCAATGTTAGTTCAATGAGCATGAGCTCATATTCTGACAACAGAGATACCTGTGCCCGACTAGTATAATTACTGTAGAAAAGCATGTTTTTCTTGTTTTAAAGGTGCATTCAAAAACTCCCTTTTTTTTTTACAAAAAAACCCCCCCAAACCAACAAAACCAAACAAACACCCCCCCCCCCCACTTTGGTCTAGGTTTTTCTACCTTTGACAGTTTCCCTCAAAAGCTGAGTTTTTAATCTGAGCAGAATTAACAGAACTATCTCAATACTACTGGTTAACTTTTCTTTATTTAAAAAAGTAGTTAACTTCTCAGATTAATTGATCAATGTATCTGTAGAGATATACTATTATTTTTAATTTATAGTACTCTTGAATATTCAAGTGTCTTTTATCACTTATGCTACGAATGATGTGAACTTTCAGAAAACTATATACCCCTATTCTATTATGCAGTAAAAAAATATTTTATAGTTCTAATGATAAAGGGACTCTTTAATAACATTTTTTAGTTAATATTGACTATTAGAAATTAACACTTTGGAGTCATGTTTGCTAAAAGGATGATTGCTCTTAACTCCTGCTCAGTTATGGGCTTACCTTTGCTTTCAAGCCCATGTGATAAATGGGAAAACAGATCATGATACAAAAATCATTTTTATAAATCTTCCATAGCTCTACTCAAGAAATCAATTTCCAGAAACAAAGATAACCGTGAATGGAGGTAGCTCAGTTTTTTTTCCTAAGTTTCATATGCACAATTTATGCAAGTGCAGCACTAGCAGTAATAGTTTGTTTGCTTTAGGTGTATGTTTTGTGTTGTGAAATTCCATAGTTACATTGGCCAAAAGCAAGTAATAATGAAAATTTACCTAGATGTTAGCAGGCACCTGCTTAGTAGAATTACAGACATTTCTTTACTTTAAAGCTAATTTAACATCCATCTTATTTATATTTATATTTAAATAGCAGATAATTTTTAAATTCAAAAATTATATCTCAAACTGGAATTCTCCTTACCTGTTATTATTTCATTACATGCCAGTGCTGTTCAGTCTGATATTTATGAGTCATGGAAATCTCATCTGTGACTTAACCTTTTGCACTAGAATTTTTTATGAAAGTAGAGCATTAACTTGGTGTTTAGATTACCCTTTATTCAGAGATTGTAGGTTTCCAGCATGGCAGATTTTTGTTCTTTCAATACAATAAATGTCTGTTAAAATGCTCACATCTCAACCTGTATTTTTTACTTATTGAAAAGACAAACAAAGAATCTTCATAGCTCAGGTTACTGCTTATGAAATAAAGTGCAACTTAACAATGCAGCTGTTTTAGAATCACTGTGAGCATTTTGTACACTCTCTGTATAATCTTAATAAAATGTATTTATTCAGTATTTTCTCAAAAAGATACCAAAGGCATACTAAAATCCTGAGTGTTTCTTTAGTCAGGCTGTTTTCTGGCTGAGCATACTGAGTATGTTTAAGAGTAATTTCTGTTTCCATGACCATACTGCCTATGACTCCCCTAGCAAATGGGGAGTACCAATAGAAGCAGATTTGCAGAGTGAAACACTAGTGCTTGAGGCCCCGGTGTCCACACTATGCTTTTTGAAAGCTGCTTGATGTCTGAAGAGGTCTAGCATGGTTTTGTGGAATGAGAACAAATTAGTGGTTAAAGTACATTCAGGTGTATCTTCCATTTTAATTTCATCTTAAATAAATGTAGTATGTGTGCTCTGCCAAGTTAGCCAATGTGGGGAAAATGGGAGCATTGGGAGATTCACTTCAGTGGGATGCTTCTGATCAAAACTAAAATGCTACACCAAAGTTGTACATTACCTTTTTTCTGGCTTGTTTAGGTATATTCCTCATGGGAGGGGAGGTGAATAAATAGATGTCTAAACACAAGATAAAAGTGAAGGCCTTTAGATAGAAGGCTAGTTAAGACTAATGCAAAGTGGCTCTAGGTCTGCTGGATTGCATACTGATAATATTTAAGCCTTTACCTACCTGATTAGAAAAAAATTTGGCCTTGTGTCATCTAATGGAAAATAAAATGACCTTTTTATTGTTCCAGGGTGTTTTCTGGGGACACTTTTGGTTCAGAATTCAGTCTGCTTACCATGATTTATATTGGAAATCTTTAATTGGTGTCTATTTCATCTCATGTTATTGTGGGAAATAAAACCTAATAATGCAACCATACAATAAATCTGAGGTTTATATTTTTAAAGATGACCATTTTATTGCTGTCTTAAAACAACTCTACTACCTGTGAAGAAGTCTCATTCACTTATCTAAAGCATTTGTCATTCTCTGCTTTTTAGAGAAAATGCTGTTCTGTGCCAAAACTGCTCCCTGGTTGATAGTGTATCATTCAACAATTACACCAAAGGAAGTTCTAAAACTTTTTAGCTAGTATGAATCTCCTGGATGAATTAGAGATATTTTAAAATATTTTCTTGCCAAAATTGCCCCCCAGGATAGTCTTTGAAAAAAATTTATCTCTGCTTCCCACACATATTTAGCTTGACAGTAAAGGCTACTTATTTTAACCCCAAAGAAGGCTATAGATAAGTTTTGCTTTTCAGTTTTAAGGTTTGCAGATATTGAGCCTGTAAGTGAATATTACTCACAGTAATATTCCCTCACTGGAAGAGGGAAGGAGAAAAATGTTGAATTCACCCACTTCAGTCGTGTTTTTTTTTTAAAAATACCACTGCATTGTTTTCTTCAAGGCATTGAAACACAATGATGATTTTCAGCAACTCTTTTTAAAAAACAAAACAAATAAAAAAACCCACTCCACAAACATGAAAAAACATACCATATGTATTTAAAAATGGGGACTAATTGCACAAGAACCAGATGTTCTCAACTTTTGCTGAAGTCAGTAGAAGTTAATATGGTGCAAAGCATCTGGAGAACCTAATTTAGGCAGATGATCTGTTCTAAAGGTAGAGACTGTATTGGAGATTTTCTCTTTTTACATGTCAGAATTGTCTTCTATAGAGGACTAAAATCTTGGATTTAAAAGATATCTATAGAAAACAGGTAGTGTGTTTCTAACTACCGTGTTTTCCCCAGTGCAAAAGCTTTTATGAGCAATGTCTCCTGGAGTCATGGGTACATACACATCAGTGCAGTGAAATTGGTGGGATGGGGACAAGGAGAAGTGCCTGCTCACAGTGTTCAGTTTAAAGCATTTAAAGAAACTGTAAACCCTGATGGGATTTTCCCCCTGCTATCAAAGCATGCTGTACAGAGAATGTTTTGCCAGCATGCTAAGTCATAACCTGTTCCTTGCTGCCCTGTGAAATTACTTCACTTTGGTTAATAAATTTCTGCGAGGAAAAAAATAAGGCACTCTAAGACAGTGGAAATGCAGAAGTAGCTTAGAGAGCATTTGGTCATTTGGTAAGGTTGTTGTTTCATATTATTGGGCGTAATATATTCCATTGCCCTGGTGCTTGTCTTCCAGGGGTTGTGGTGGTCCCCTCCTCCCCCCAGCCCTGCTAACATTCCCTGGTATGGCAAATGTGCTCCCCGTCACATGGCAGAGCGTGGCCGCACACTTGTGCATTCTCCTCATTGCATGGTGGCTGGATCTGGCCCTGCCCCCTCTCCTATCCCTCTATTTGCCTTGGAGCAATTCATTTTGCAGTTATTGAATTTCTTTGGAGAGTTATTTTCATACAGCGAGCATCACAGCACCTCTGGATCTTGATAGCGTTTCTACATAAGGAGAAAGAAGCTTTGTGTTAGTAATTACCTAACATTGTCAGGAGCTGACTGCAGGCCTCTTTCCAGTGATAACAGAATAACCACATAATGTAGCTTTATAGCACATGATTAATAGAAAATAATTACACATCCTACAAAGGGATGCAATATTTCTTATAAATTGACTACAATGGTTTCCTGTAGATTAAAGGACTCTTCATTATTTTATCAGTCCTTCTGAAGTATAGTTGCTTGCCTATGTTAGCAGTTAAGAGCTGAATGCAGTGAGGGATACCAGATGGTAAACCCAGTGGTACCTGAGATCTGAAGCTGATGCTTGCAAAAGCACCGTGCTTCCCAACTTTTATTCTTATAAAAGTTCTAACTCCTGCATATTAATGCTTCCACATATTAATCATTATTTCCCACAAATGTGGACTGTAGACTTTTATTGTACACATCTTAACCAGCAATAATAGACATATGGACCTCACAACAGCAGTGTATTAATTAAATTGTATTGCTGTGAGGGAGTTTATAATTGATAACACTGATAGAAACAATACATCAATTTGCTTTTTATGTGTGACTTGAAGAAAGGACTAGGGGGCTGCTTATCAGCCTCACTAGTTAAGCACTCTTGTGGTACTGAGGACAGGAAGGAGTGGTTAGGAGTTTAAAGAGAAATGTCTGTACTTTAATCAGTTTAAAAGGGAGTGCTATCTAATCATTCTAAAACCTGAGATTAAAGTTTTATGTTCTTGGTAGCCAGGTATCTGCATTGTATTTTTGTTCAGACTTGTATAGACAGCAGATAGTTTAATTGGGATTCATGTTGCTCTTGAGACCCATGCAAAGAATAGTAATGTAAAGTAAAAGCTTCTGTATTGCAGTATTGTCTGTATGGTATAATGGTTGGAGTGAATCCTTAAATTAGTTTACTAGTCTGTTACATCAACATTCATTTCATCTTCTCACTTAGCTTCATGCTAGAGCAGTAAGTGGTGTATTAGTAAGTAGCAAAAACCAGAAAGTTTTCACAACAGCAGCATGCTTTTAATTTTAATTTGAGGTATCTGAATTGTTTCTTTAAAAACAATTGTTTCTAAGTTCATGTAGTGTCGCTAAGTGGAACATTTTCAATGGGTAATGTAATCCACAGGCTTTTTCTGTGCCATTTGTCATATGCAGTTTAATGACTGCTTAACTGAGCCACTTCCCTCATTTCATGTATTGTTTGTTTTTTTGGCTGATGTCTAGCAAAACTTGCTTAATCACTCTTTTCAGTCACTTCGCGTATTCCAAGTAGCAGCTTAAAATCTTTTGTTGCTTTCTCTCGGAGAGATTTATTGCTGAGATTCCAGTAGTATACGCGAGTGCTGCTCCTTTCAGCAATTTCCCACTGCAGTCTTGAAATCCAGTTTGTATATTTAAACAGTGTATTGTGAGATAAAGCATAGATTTTTAAACAGGCTGATCTGGAACATTATAAACCTCAGTGTCAGGGTATTGTTTTGCCTTTAAGGATTTGGGGTGTAATGTGAAGCCCCATGGGAAAGGTTAGGAGCAGTTCTTAACTTCTGTGGAGAGCAGTGTGCACTGAAGATTAGATTCAGATAGATACCTCTAGACTTTCAAGACCAGACCCATCCCCAGCACTGATCTGCAGAGGAAGGGAGAAGAAGGTGGAATTATTTTTGCAGCTTTCTCGTTTGCATGTTCACATCATAAATGAAGGTGTTCCTGCTGCTTTTTATGTGTGTTTCCTTTAAATCACACTTGGTGCAGTATTTTATGGATAGCAGGATAGAATCATTTAAATCACCAATTCACTGTTAAGAGAAGGAGGAAGATGTTTAATTTAAGACTAGTGTTTAGCCTTCCACAATTAACGTGCGTGTGCCTGCATGCAAGCATTTAAAAAAAATGGCGAAAAGAAAAAAAGGCAGAAAAAAGCCAGGGCTCACATGAAGATGGGCCATCAGCAGGGCTTCAGTTAAAGCACAGGGAGAGCTGAGTACACTAAGCACCTCATAGGACCCCAGAGAACTCTTGACCAGGCAAAATATGCCAGCAGCAAATCATTATAGCTCAGGCTCTAATGAAACTCCATTAACCCTTAAGCTCCACTTGACTATTTATAACCAAAAAACTTTATCTACAGTCAAAATAATAGCTTTATCTCAGTAGGACCAGTAATTCAAAATCCTACAGCCTTTTATCTTCTCATCACAAGAACAGTGTACCGGGAAACAGACGCTGCTTATCAGAGATATCTGTGTATTTTGTATTTTTCATGTTTGTTCCAAAGTAATTTCTGTCTTACGAATCATTCCGTTTTCAGTGGGGTTTCTGTTTTAATAATACTTCATTTGTAAGTCAATATATGTGTGTGTGCAATTTCAGCTGTTAAAATTTATTGAACCACTGTTAGGATTGATTTTAAAATATTTATCTCATAGGAAAAAATTAAATTTGGATACCACAATACTCTTACTTGGTATTGCTTTTGGAAGATATTATTTCTTTAAACTATTATAATTCATTTTGTTTCATATTTATCTCACTAAGCCTAAACAAATTTCAAACAAAAGTACATTAGTCATCTGTCAGGCATATGAGATCTGCCATAGAATTTCTGCAAGCCTAAAGCAATAGTAGACTTTGTCCATAGAAAGATTATGTATTAGATATGTAGTGTTCCCTTCACATTGAGCAAAGTAGTTTTTAAAATAAGTTGATTGTAAGTTTGAGTTTAGCCTTGTCATACTGAAAGAATCCCTGTTGATTCTTATATGTCAATGTTGTGCTATTAGATTTTGGTTACAAAGTTAAGGTTTTTGTATTTGTGATGAAGAGAGAATATTTTTAGTAGATGTTGGAGAAGTGTGGCCATAATTAAGAAATTTTCCTGAGTGTGCCTGGCCTTTTTAAAATTTAGCTTCTGCCTTTGCCTAACTCTGCATGTGAATGCCTATAACAAAAAGATATAATGTTTTAATTTTGAGTTAAAATGGTTATAGCTGTATATAAGACAAAGCATCCATAAGGAGTTGCATACAAAACTCTATTGCATTTATATCAGACTAAAGGTTAATACTGCATATTGTTTTCAATTAGGAGTACGATGAATATGGCTGGTGGGTAGGAGAAATGAAGGGAACCGTTGGCTTGGTGCCTAAAGCCTACATAATGGAGATGTATGATATTTGAGAGGCCTGGGTAAGTACATTTTAATCCAATCTTCTGTAATGGCTTCTATGTTCCCTTGTTCTCTGTTTCATAAGTATGTCTTTCCTGGAACCTTTGTAGGAGTCCTGTTAACATAAAGATTATGGCAAAATATATTGACGGTTCAATTAAAATACTTTTTTTCTGGGATTCTATATGAAATATTAAACCACAGCGTACAAAGGATGATATATTTAATAACTATGTTCCTTTTGCAGATTTTTTTAAAATAAAATTGGTGCTGTTTCTAGTTAGTTTTGTTACTTTAGTAATATGTGTGTATCTCACTGTGCAGAAAACTGTGGAAGGGGATAGATACTTGGACTCGGTTTGATATGCATGTTTGAGGTTTTTTGGTTAAAGATGAACTTTCAACTTCCCTCTCCCTAATCAGGAGAAATCTGCACTTGAAATAAAGAGTGGTGTGCAGCTGCAGTTTACAGACCCAGCCTCTGAAGGAAGATTCTGCTGTACACATTTTGTGGTTTCAGTGAATGTAGTCAGATCGTTGCCTTGTGTACATTAAACATTATAAACTGTAATTGATCATAATTCTAAGGAAATGTTCCTCTTAGTCACTTTTTATAGAATTGTAATGATAGGAAATGAAATAGATGGTAGTTAACATATGGGGCACAAGCAGCCATATAGTGCCTGTTGCTCCTTAACATGCTAGCAGTTTATGTAGGTTTGTGTTCTTTCGGGGATTTTTCCTGTTCCTCAGATTTAGAAAAATTAAGCTGAACTTTGAGGGTAAACTATTACTCAGTTCATGCATGCATTAACCTTTTAATGCTCACTGTATATCTTGTGCAGTTTCACCGGAAAATCGAGGGAAATTTATGTGTAATATTGCAAGTCTTCAGGGTACTCTGTTTCCAAATGGTTTTTTATGTTAGGTTTTAGGCAATGATTTATTTTTCTCAGACATTTAGTATTGTATTGTTAATTACTATTTTGTTGACACACAATGAAGACTTGATTCTTTTGCCGATGTAATAATTTGGCCTGTGTGGATACCCTTCTGACTTGGAGATGGAATTCTATGAAAATTTGTGAAAATATATTCAACCTTGTGATTTTTGCTAAGTCAACATGAGCTAAATTGCAGGTAAAACATATTTTTGTCCATGATAGAGTGGAATATTTTATCTGTACCTTACAGATACTTCTGCAGAGTCAAATCTGGATACCGTGGAATTCTGATACAAGTTGCGCAACAAATCTTCAGTGCTACGTGGATTAGTACCTGTGGTCTCGCTGTCAAATCCAGAATGTTGTGGCTGAAAACATCGGTTGAAACAAAAAACTACGCTAAAATACTACCACTTATGGACAAGGGGTTGGGCAAGTCAGAGTTAATACTTTAAATACTTTTGTTTTGGAGCCGTGCTTTGCCATTAGCATGCAAGATCAACTTTTTTGAAGCTTTCCACACAGTTGATTTGTGAGACCCTTAATCTGCCAAGGAGGCTGATCAGGCCAATGTGCGAGTTGCTGAGCCTGTGCAGGTCCCTGTGTAGTTGCTTGTGCTGTTTACGCTTCAGGCGGACCCTGGGAACAGTGTGGGTTAAAAGGTAATGTTAGCCTGAACTCAGAATTTGTATCCTTTCAGTAAACTGAGATGTTATGCTTTGTGTTAGGTAATGTATGGTCCTTGCTGGTACACTGCATTCTAATAGACGTCAAACGGGGTACGGAGTTTTGTTTCAATTTTTTAAAAAGAGATAGTCATTGAAATGGATTCTGTGCGTTATCAGCAAAGCATTAAAATGATAGATTATAGTCTTCAGATCTTTTACTACTTTAATTTGTCAAGCGTACCGGTGGATTGTGTACAGAATGTGAAGCGTTAATAGCAGGGCTGGAAACGCTCCTTCTCCCTTGTTAACATGGCAGCGCCATAAATCTGCCCACCGAAATGGCTTTTTATTAATTGCGTGATTCCGAATCCCTCCACCATCACCACCTACTTTTTTTTGGAGTAAACCCCGTCCCCCCCCCTCCCCCCGTATCCTTGAGCCCGAGTGCCTACGGACGAGACTTGATTCAGCGCGGGGCCGGCGCGGGGGTGCCGGTGCCGAGCCGGGGGCGGCCCCGGCCCGAGCCCTGCGCTGCGCGGCTGCGGCGCTGGGTGGCAGCAAATTTTCATGGGACGGGAGGAGGCGGAGGCGGAGGCGGATCCCGATCCCGTCCCTGTCCCCTTCCCCCTCCGTGCTGTCCCGCGCCGCTTCTGCCTTTTTTCCAGGAGAGGGAGTCCTTACCCAAGCGATGAGGGGCAGGGCTGCCCAGAGCGGCCTCTCCTGGGTGGTGGCAACCAAAGAAATCAAGTGGCTTTTGTCTGTAGTTCTGCTTTAGGGCTTCCCCCTCTTGGTACTTGGGGGAAGGGGGGAGGGGAAGTAAACAAACTGCCTTAACATTTAAAACGTAAAAGATATCTGAAACTCACTGGAAATGTCTTGGAATAACGTCTTGAACGAATGGTTTACTTTAAATCGGTGCAAATAACATAACCTTTTTTGGATAAGAAAATCTCTGTTAATACAACTTAAACAAAACTCGGAGGTAGAAAATGCTAATCATATTATTTTCTTTGTTTGCTTAGGTTGCGCTTGCCTTTCCATGAGCAGTGAGAGAGTGAATTTTATAAAAGGTGATTGTAACTCATATATTGTACAGTGTTTTACTTGATTATTTGCTCTGTTCTGGATTTGTACGATCCTGCCATTAGATCTTATAATAATGTTCTACTCTGCAAATTTTTAAGGTTCAAATAAAGTTTAATTGTTTGCAAACTGTTATGATGCTAATAATTCAACAGCCTGCTGTGTTACTAATGAAATTACTTTGTTATGATTAATTTGGAAAATAGTGTGTTGATTGTAGTAATTAAGCACAACAAGGTGAAGTAAATGATTCTAATGCCATCTGGCCTCCAGACTGAATGAAGAAATGAAATGGGGCTGTCATTTGAATTTATTCAGAGAAGTAAGGGTAATACAAATGCTTTCTATAGCAGAGGCACCCGGATATAACCGTGCCACTCTTTAGTATTTTTTCATGTACTTCTATAAATGGATAACTGGTTCACATATTTTTCCAGCGTCTTGTTAGGATATACCTGTTTTTGCATACTTTCACAAATTGCACATACTGATGGCAGTGTATGCACCGGTTCTTCCATCAGAGAGATGTATGGATAAGATTTAGAGACGTTACATGCCTTGGCTTACCTTTTGGTCCTCTATTAATGATAAAAACTTTCTGTGACTGGAATTAAGCTGAAAGTGAATGCTAATTAAGATCCCATTCTATATTCAAAGCCAAATGCATAAACGTCTTTCTTTTTTGGCTCTGCAGCCTGAATATGACACAGTATTAGAAAGAGCATAAAGAATAACCCTTTAAAACATGATCCAAAGACTGTTGAAACTGAGAAGCTATTGAATTTGCTTGCTTCTACATCGGGATCCTAGAACAGTAACTCAAAAACAGGCAATACAAGTTGAAAGTGCCTGTTACTGAATACTCTTTATCCTCTTTCTGAAAGAGGTGCAATTATTTCCGTAAGCCAAACTAAACAAAAGAATGGCACTGACTTCTCTAAGCCAAATGATAGAAATCCATTTTTCTATCTCTGGTAAAGCAAAATGGAGTTGTGGGTATAGATCAGAGTCCTGGCTTGATAAAGTTCAGTGGGACCTGTAGGAAAGCTGTAAAATATTAAAATGTGATGAAAGTACCCAGGTAGATGACAGTGGTGTGCTCTTCAACTGCATAAGCCTTTTGATGTTCCTCTCATTTCTCTCCCTCAAGTTGATGAAAAATTTATTAGTGTGTAACTGTGGAAATAAGCACATGCATGGAAACCTTATAAACAACTTTCCACTTTACATAGCACAAAGTACTGATAAACTCTGTAAGACCTTCACTTACCAGGGTTTCTCTGAAGCTGACGTTTCTCAGAGAAGCGTCTGCCTAATTCCATCTTTATTTAAAAAAAAATGACACTGAGCTCAGCAAAGAATGCTCTGTCAAATCTCTGCTTTAGAGTTCATTTCCTGCCCAGCATCCAGTGTCTTACTGTGAGGGACCAGGACCAACCAACTTCACACTAGGAACTTAAAATCATGGATTCAAGCATGGGTGTAAGCAAAGGTATTTCATGCTTCTGTGATTTGACTGGTCTTTCCTTGTTACAGGAAGAAGTAAAAAGGGCTGAGGTGGTGGCAGGTTGTGCAGATCAAAGGGATGCAGCTTTTCTTATCCAACTGTCTTGTGCCAAGGAATATATATATTTTCCCTTTAAATTGTAAAGCAGGTCAGGCAGTGATAAACCATGAATTGTTATATCATTATATATAATCTTTTACGAATTTGTTTAGGAGTGCTTTTGTAATGGGATCTAGACAATTCTGTTTCTGCTGTATGGAATTTTCCTTAGTCCAAACTCCCACACAGAGAAATTCATAGGGAGCTGAGTTCAAAGCAGAGACAGAACCTCTGCACCTGAAAGCTATGCCAACATGAGTCAAATTTAAAACTGAAAACGTCAGTTTCTTCCCAGCCTTTTGGGAGGAACGAATCTTGTAATTAACAGGAAAAGCTTAAAAAACCAAGGTGTCATCTTGTAGCAGCATGTGGGAGAATAAAGTACAACAGGGCAGGCAGTCTCAGAAGAAGAGCTACTGGTAGATGAAGAGGCAGATAGTTTCAAATGCCACTAAAAACCAATCTATCTCTATTAATTTTCTGCTGTAGCAAACTGATGTGTTGGAGCTTTTATTCTAAAGTATCCTCACTGGCTCAGAACCCATAGAACAAACTTCCTTTCACCCTCTATTGTAAAGCAAGTGCTACTCCATAAAGATATTTGATGGCTAATGAGCATTTTACAGCAAGACTTTAAAGTTTATACTGTGAGATGAAAAAAAAATCCACATTCAGTTACAGTGGGAGGATTTATGTTGGCAGAAGAGAATTACCAGTTTGGCCACTTCCAGTCTGCCGTAATTGCTTGCATATTTGTAAATAGTGCTTTGGGATTTTTAGCGGCCACAGGCAATCAGGATTTTAGCTTTACACCTCATGGTACAAGACAGGTATGTAGCACCACAGAACTGACCCCCGTGCAGAACTGCCTGGTTTAAAGGAAAAAAAGTGTTGCACAGGATCATTATCAATCTTTCAAATGCCAGCAGCATGGACATGTGCCTTGGCAGTCTCCCACCCAAGAGCTGACATGGCCCAATGCTGCTTTTTAATAGTCAAATCTAATGGGGTCAGAATGAGAAAGGCAGAGCACAGACAATCTGACAGGCATGGGCAACTCAGTTTATTCATTGATGGTCTTCAGCCTCTGAGACTTCTGAGTTCTGTTTGGAAGGGAAAAGATGAAATCTGTAAACAGTCATATGGCATCAGGAAAGCAGAGGGACCTTCTTCCTTTTCTGTCTCGCCTCCGAGAGGACTGCCATTCTTTCCTTATATTTAAATTAAAAGCAGTCAGGCATGAATGCCCATGTATGTGTAGGAAGGAGTGGGGTTTATTATATCGTCACTTACAATCATGTTTTGATGTTGGTTTCTCCTTTCTGAAAGGTGTTTATGTCGGCATGCTCATAATGGCCACACTACCATTACTATAGAAAAAAGGTATTTCTAGCTTTTAAAAACAGTTATTTCTAGTTGTTGGAAGGCTCTAGTCTAATAACTCCTGTTGTCCTACATTTCCCACCGTCTTAGTGCATTGTGTCAGCTGTCTCTTATCAAAATCTCTGTATCTTGTGACAGTAATTTTTGTTTGCCTGTACCAATACAGTAAAATACTCCAGACTCCTGTTTTGCAACATCTTTTCCCCTTATTTTCAAGCTGATTTTGGACTTAGTTTTAAGGTATTAGACTGCAATGAAAGGGAGCAGGGTGGGTAATCTATGCATCTGGAATTCCATTACTTGACAAAAAAATAGGCAATCCACTTTAGCAATTGTGAGAACTGTTTTGGAAGGTCTATAAACTAACCATCTTCCTATCCATTAATTCGTTTCTGCTTCTGAGACTTACACAGTATACTTAACCACTTCTAGACTGAGATTACCTATTCAGCTACTCAATGTCCTATGATAGCCACTCAAGGTCACCTATAGGTCATTATGCACTTGTGACCAGAGTTGCCGCCCTCTAATGTATCTAGTACTGCTTTAAAGGCAGCGGTTGGGAAACAAACGTCTTCTCTCCCGGTCTTTGTAAATTTTCTGGTGAATGAAAGTTCAAGATGCAGAGGCATCATCCAGGATAATCTCTCTCACTAAGCCATGTTTATGACTTGCACTTCTGTGAATACTCTGTCTCTGCTTTAGTCTTTCATCCATTTACTAGTACAGAATTATGAAGAGGAGAATATGTACCTTGAAGTGTCTTCCTAAAACATCAGATTTTTACAGACTTGGGTCAAATGAATGTTTCAGGTGGAGACTATGCAAATGCCCACTTGAGAGTGTGAACCTGAATCCATACCAGTGGTGGTCTGTGTCAGACTTAGGCAAGCAGAGAACAAAGTGCTATGTTGCTGAAAACTGAGCCTTACTGATCTATGTTTGATATTATCTTGGACCTTTCAGCTGCAACATTGCTTCTGAACATCTCTAATAAATTCAATGAGCTAGAAATTTATGCAGGTGTTTGTCCATCAGGTGTGGATCGGGGTTTTGAATTATAGCCTGATCTGACAGAATGGCATATTAAGCCATGATGTGAAATGTTCCCATTTGCGTGTCCTCAGACAAGCTGATGATTCCAAGAAGCATACATGGACCACAAAGGGATTTCATCAAGCCCATTTCATTAAATGGTAATGATAATGTATTTCAGTGGAATTCTATTTTCTACATTCTGGTTGATGTTAAGGAGGCCTTCATGCAAAATACTCTTGCTTAGATGTCATAACATTTGAAACATGGGGAATATATGTTAGAATAATTCAGTCAAAAACTGACCAGGGTGACTCATAGGGATCATTGAACAGAGTACTGACCAGCTACTGAGAGCATATGTATTTCATTTGGTAAACAGTGTTTGATTATGAATGAATTGTGATAATTCAGACAATTATTTCAATAATTTTGTCTAGTTAACAGTAACAGTAGACATACTGTTTGCTAAATGTAATAACTGAAATTACAGTAGCTATTCAGACTACATTCATCATAATACTTATTAGTGTCTGCCCTTCCTATATCTGTGGGCTCTTGAATGTTCTGCTCATCCTAAGTGTTGTCATTTCTGCTGGTATTACAGAAAAAAATTGAAATGTAGGCAGTTGTCAATGACAGAAATGTCTTCTGTCTTTTCCACTTTCTGCTTCTTGAAAACAATCAGTTCTGCATGTACAGTCTGAAACAAGGGAATTTAGGCATGTGACTCCCCCTTTAACTCAGCGAAAGTTAGTAGGTAATTCTTAATTTGAGGGCACAGTATTAACTCCTCATTGACAAGAGTAAGCATTAGTCACATAGTTCCATTGGCTTCATTGCAAGTGCTCCTCAAGCTTCTTACTCATGTGAAATACAGGATTTAAAATCAAATTGGTAATATTGTGGAAACTTAATTTCAGTAATTTAAAGGATACCACTAACCATGAGTTAACCACCTGGATACAGGACACACAGGTTCTTGATGTTCAAAACCACTCTGTGCCCAGCACTTAACAAATACAGAAAGTATTATGAACACAAAGTGAATAGCTTTGGTGGTTTTGATCTCCAGAGAGGATCTCCTTGGCGTAAGATAGTTCTTGTAACCAGATGGAAGTATTTTATGTGGTACTCATTTTGAACTCCCAGTTCACACACTGATGGTCTGCACACTCTGGGCTGAGATCTGATTGATTATGCCAGGATTAATTGGGTTTTACTCTCCTAAAAATGTCACAGGTATGCCAGCTGTGAGAAAAGTTGTGTTTGACCCCGTCTGTTTCATTGTCTGCTCCCGCTCCCTACCAAATCTAAATTGTGTAGGGGCAGATACTAGTACTGTCTTCAGCAACCTTTATTATAGACAGCTGTCAATGGCAGATGAATGCTTTGGCTGTGCCTCTATCCTTTCAGTGAAGGAAGGAGTAAGTGTATAATAATGAGGATTTATCTTGTTATATGAGTATACTGACACAGAATTATAACATCCGTATGTGGGCCACTGACAGTCCCCATGTCTCCCAGTTTATTCAATTTTCTCTAGGCCAAATTTATTGCTCTCATAATTAAGTCCAATCCTGAGGACTTAATGGAGTTGCATGTTTTGAAAGTAGCAGGAAATATGGCTCTTTCCTAGCGAGGAGCCTGCGCAGTGTCTGCTCTGGTCTGCCCGGGGTGTAACTCTACCCGTTCTGAACAAAGGGTGGGTGACACAGGGCATAGCTTTAGAAGAAACTCCAAATTGGTCATTTTTATCATTTGTTCCATCTCATGTTAGGAATGCCTGAGAGACCTTTTGTTTGCAGTAAGGCTTACACCCCTAGTTGCTAAATGGGATCGCGTTAATCATGGGTGACACCAAGAAATAACAGGCGTACATTGCTTCCAGGTAGAGGCAGATCAGGCAGAAGGTGAAGCTTTCCAATGGTGAGGGCAGTGAAGCGTTGGGGTTGGTTGCCTGGGGAGCTTCTGCGATTTCCATTTCTGGAGGATTTGGAGAACCTGCAGGGAATGAACTCACCTGCTAGGAATGACTGAACCATGGCGATTCCTGCCTTAGGGTTGGGGCATGTACTAAATCACCTCCTGAGGTCTGTTCCAGGCCAGTTTTCTGCAATTCTGTAGTCAGTGGTGAGCTGACACCACTCTGATATGACAGAATAAATACAAGTCCAGTTTTTTTCTTTGCCTGGTACAATAAAAATGCTGCTGATCTGTGGGTTCACACGATTCTCATCCTCCTTCAACTTCACAGGCTCCAAGCAGGAACCAAGTTCACTATTTCTTGCCCAACAAGCATGTTAGTTCATTACCTCCATAATTATTTTGGTCCGCAATTAATATAAAAGGTAAAGAATTCTTCTAAGTATCATATCCCTTAAAGCATGTTTGGCTGTAACAGATGCTAAACCATTTTTGACTATATGCAACATTACATTGATTGTAATTGCTGTGGAAAACATTTCATTCGTGCATTTTTAAGCAAAATAGTTACAATTTCAAATTGTAGCCATTTATTCACCTTAGGTAGTTAATTTTTAGTTCCCACTTGGGTGTCTTAGGAAATAGAGAAAAAGATAAAATTAGCCTTCTTGTCTCTTGTCTCTTTCCCCTCTTCTGAGAACAGAAAGAGATTTTTCCAGAGTCCACTCAAGTAAATAGAAACGTTCTTGTCCTTGTAATAGGCTTTGGATCAGGTCCACCTGTAAAGGTAGTCCCCTTTTTTCCCCCCCCCATACACTTGAATGAATTCATGATATATATTTAATGATAGCAGTATTCTTTATGAGAAGTCCTTTTAATTCTCTATGTAAGAAAGTGTTCTGTGATGTGGCTACCTGATTTTATTGAAACTCATGTCAGGAAAAAAAAATTATTGCCTTCCCTGTCAAAACTGACAGTAATTGCGAGGCCAAATATATTGCTGTGATTGACTTGTAAAACTAAATCTGTAATATTTCAAGTTTGTAAGTTGACTTGTGCAGCTCTCAGGAAATATAACCCAGTATTTTCTTTGCAAACTGACATCTCTTTATCAATTTCTTTTATGATCTTTGTTTTTATTTGTGAGAGCAGGGAGTATACAGCATTTATATAGATGTACTGGATGGCATTTAATGAGTCCACTTCTGGGAAAAAGTAGCTTAACAGTAGCTAAAGGAAAGCGAGAAAGTTTTAAGTACAGGTATCTCTTATGTGCTTCTTGTTGTGCATAATCTTTCAGCAATAAATACTGCATATTGATTACTTAATTGTAATGGAAACATACTTGGACAGGAGCAACATTATAGCCTATTTACTGTCTTAATTTTTAAAGAGATTTTAAATTTTAAAATGGGTACTTCACTAAATGCAGCAGAGTGCTCTTCTGTGCATAACTTGATGTAGAAGGACTTGATCATCAAGGCTGCATTGCTGGGAACTCTTTCCATTTCAGCTGCCTTCCTTTCTCTTACCGTTGTAAAACCAGAAAAATCTGTAGTTGGTGTTTAGCGTCTATTTGCATATATGAAATTCACTCCAGATCTAAAAAATCACTGTAAACTGATCAGTGAAGAAGGCTCCAAATACAGTTCTGTAGAGAATAAGTATAAAAGTTTCACTTATTTGCCTAAAAAAAAAAAATCAAACCTGTGCAATAGTTTCCAGGTTAATAATGAATATTTCTGAGGAATTGTAATAAAAAGTGATCCTTCTTTGGCTGAAGGAAAAAAAAAAAGGACCTACATATCAAATAATGCATAAACCAAATGCTGACTTAAAGACTTCCTAAAGGTCAACTAAGAGCACTACCTGAAAAATAAAGTAAAAAAGGAAGATATATCTTAAATATCATGTAGTCATTTAGCTGGAGTGTTAAAAAAATAAATACAAGTGTTGAAGCAATATATATTAACAGCCTCAAAGAGGCACTTGGAAGTGGCATCCACAATGTTGTATATTGTTTCAAATGTACAATGCCAGATTATTCTGGAACAGAAAAGATGAAGTTTCCTTTACAGGAGAAAATATTCTCCATTTTACTTGATCATTTCCAATCTGTTGGGTACTTGGATGATATTGCTGTTGGGCTTTTAATTTTTCTTTCTGTTTTTTTTTTTTTTTTATTTTTTTTTTATTTTTTTTTTAAATTTTTTGCTTATTTTTAATTATTTTAAATTTTGTTTTAAATCCAAACCAGTGAAGCAAAGCCTGGGAAGTAATAATTTCTTTGAATCTTAATGCAGTCTGTCTTCTTAATGAGCCTACTGCACTGCCCTGAAAACAGCCCTTTACAAGTAAACATGCTGGAAGTGATTTAGCCACAATGTCCAGACTGTGTAAACATCTAATTATTACAATAAAATTGTCAATAAATATACATTACTGCTCCCTTTTCAAACGTTAACCAACTTTCTCTTTGCTTGATAAAAAGGTATAAATTGTATTTTTATGTCTCAGCGGGTTTTTTTTCATTACCCTGCTTGCTGCTCTTCAGACAAAAGAACACAGCCTAATGTCTGAGTTATTCCTGGATGGTAAAAACTCCTACAGTTTTTTATTAACATCAAGTGTGATGTTACTTTTCACAGCAAAATGAACTCGAAGCTTTCACAATCTGATGTTTAGTCATGACATCTTCCCCCACCCCCCAAAAAAAAGAAGCTATAAAATGTCTTATTGCGGTGGCTGTAACTATGGGATAGGCACACCATTATAACCTGCTTATTAGAGGGAGGAGAGGACATAATGCTGCTTTAGAACCGAGAGAGAAGATAGGAAACCACAGTAGTTTCCTCAAAAATATGAAGATCTGCTTTCCGAATTATGGCACCGTGTTGACCATAAATACGGCATCAGCTGCCCCCCTCCCCCCCCAATATGTAGCCTCTTTTCACATTTCTTATATAACCGGAACATTAACATTAGAAAAGCAGAGCGATATGGAATCCTAATGAGGTCTGGCCTATATGCTCCGGCAGAAGAAGAATGAGGATAATTCATTTGTATGCCACAAAGCATTCACAACTCCATGAGCATCCCTGTGGCTTCAGCTTGTGGTGCTGATCATCTGTTCCTACTTTAGGGGGTTTCATTGCTCCGAGCAGCATCTGAGCTGGGCAAAAAATAGTTAACCGCTTTACTGCTAGCTTTTGTTATATAATGACAATTTAATACGGTGGCTATTTTTTTGTTAACCTGCTTTAAAAAGGTCTTTCAAATGGTTAAATTAATCTTCTGATTAGCCGTGCCTGCCAGGTAAAATATAAGGAGGAAAATGATGTGGAACATAGCAGTGTAAAATGCGTTAGGCAGTCTTGGTAAACATGTCTATTTTAAATAATCAATGTAATGACAGGCAGCCATTTGCTCAGAAAATATTTTTTTTAAAATAGTTTTTATTCTGTTTTACTGTCTGTGTTCACACTGCTTTTTTTACCCTCTTTTTTTTTGAACGCTGAAGATACTCAGCAGAGTGACATGTTATTTAAAAAAAGAAAACAGAAATGTTTACCAAAATCAAGGTATAAAAGATCCGTGCAAATTGCCATGTAAAATGATCTGCACAAAAAGGCATCGGGGAAGAGAGGGAAGGCTGTGCCAAACAGATGGCACACCCTGCTGTGTTTTTGATTGAAAAAGAAAGGTAACATTTGCAGCCACGTCAAAGAGACAGTGATCAGCTAAACAAATTGGTCTCCGAAGTACACCATTGCTGGAGCAAACCCTGCTGCAGGGTAAGAGTGAGGTTGTATTTCACAATAATGCCGTGTGTGCGTTGTGGCTTTCTGAAGTGAAGGGAGATGTCCCCCTTTCATCTTTCCGAGGTGAGCAAAGCCCTTTGTTGAGATAGACTGCAATGTACTCCGCAAAAGCGACAGAGAAACCCAGACAATAAATGTGGGGGTTTTTTCCTCTTTTTTTTTTCCCTCGGTCATTTCCAAATCATATTCGGGGACAGCCCAGCAGGTTTTCCATTTGGTGTATCAGGTGTCCAGGACTCACAGTGAATAAAGTTGTGATGCGGTTTAAAAGAAATGGGAAGAAATGCCAAATAATCTGCACAAAGGTGCAGTTGGAGGAGGCTGTAGCCAGAGAGGCTTGTGCCTGCATGCTGCCCACAGTACAAACACTGAACGTGGCAGAGGAAGGGTGCGTGGGGGGCTTCCCACCCCTCTTTTTTTTTGGGCTCATCTCAGCTGGCAGCCTTATTCCGCCTCAGTAAAGACAAGGTACAGAAATGTCCTTTGGGTGACATTCAAAACTCGATATAAATCCTCTGCTTTATGAGACTGCAGTGCAATAAATTACTTAGCCTAATTGTAGATGTAATGAATTACCATAATTAGTCATGGGCTACATTAAATTAATCAGCATGGTACATTATTTTGCTAAATTACATCTTTGCCTTCCAAAGCCACCAGTGCAGCAATCAGTGTTTCTTGCAAGAGGGGAATGATGCTGTAATGAGAAGCCTTTCTGCTCCTAGAATAGTGACAGGATATGAATTTTGATGGGAGACAGAAAGGTTTGGAGACACTGGAGCCTCAACTTGTGCCTGAAGTGTCTCCCGTTGTTAATGATGCTCCAGTCCTCCTGCAGGGGAGCAGTGGGCTGTAGCTTGTGAAGGTTGTGGACGATTCTCCTCACAGGGGAAGAAAAACACTTAGCTCGTGCTTTAAGGCAAATAATATCGCTGATACAACAAGTCACAAAGCAGTGGGGTGGCAGAGAGATAATGTCTCTGGAAATATTAATAGATTTAGAATGTTCTTTTGCATTGGTTGATGAGATTTATAGTTACCAGGTATTTTTTTATTGTTATTATTCATACCATTTGGATCTGAGTTAAAGCCTGTAGCTATTTTTGTTTTTTACTTAAACCTCCAGCTGTTCAGAATCTTGCTGTTGCTTCTCAGTGAATAAGTCTGGAAGCAAACCATACTTGAGCTGAATATTATTCACTATTCAGCAAAATGTTGTTGGGAGAGCTCCAGAGTCCCACCTGAACACACATGCCCTGTTTAGATTTTTATTCAGGGGCTTATAAGTATATAAAAACTATTATTTGGCTTGATGAATGACAGAGTTTATATTTCAGATACGTGAATCCCAATTATTTCAGGCACATTTCAGAAGTATGAAATGGCTCTTCTGTCTGTTGGTGGTATTTTTCCCCTAAAATACTCTCTTTACAAGATCTGTCACTTTCTTACTTCTATGCTTCAGAACAAATTTGCTTAAATATTTACTTATGCTGACAGTGTCACCAGATGACAGTTTGTGACAGAGATTCATGGTACTGTCCTGCAATAAGGTTAATTATCCCGGACTTGCGATTAAAGATGCTGTTATATTGCTGTTGTTTTGTTTTCTGGAATGACAATGTTTTGTGAGCTTCCAGTTTAAGGGATGCATCTGTCGTCTAAATGCCCATCTGTGTAATGAAATTAGGCTGGGATTTTTTGTAGCATTCCTTGCTGGTTTCGTCGTCCACCTGCCTGCCCTGACCAACGAGGAGGAATAAACCAGCTAGTTTAAAACTGAGACTATGGGAACAGGGAATAGGAAAAATAGACAATGGAAGCAGTGCTGAACAGAGTGCAGCTCTTCGTCCTGCTGATACGAGTCAAATCTTTGTGGTCAGGAGAAACGGACCCAAATAAAGCATGGTCACATCTGCAGGGAAAAATGCATAGGGATGCAGAAAAGCCCTGTTTGTAATTTGTGTTTTCGTCCTGGTGGGAACCCATTTAATTAGTGCAAGAAGGTATTGAATTTTAGCTTATCATGCATATTGTTTTCCAGCTGTACAGAAGATTGCCAAGTTTCTAATGGCCTGACCCTACTCTGTAAATCAGCAGTAAATTGCAGCATTTACACTGAGCAAAGGCAAAGGGCTCATTCTGTTGGGTTTGTGCTGTCACAGGAACCTGGGCTAAGGGATTAATGGTCTGATGTTAAACATCTGTCCCCTGTCTTTGGGGGGACGTAAACACACAAAGAGGGAATCTAATGCCATCTACTAAAAGATCTTCAATGAGAGGGAGCCCTTGCTAACATTTCCATCCAGTGGCACCTCAGACACATTGCCTCTTTATGCTAAAGCCCCACAGCACTAAGGGCCCTATAAATAGTCTCCATGTGACAGCTCAGAGAAGAAGAGAGGTTTCCTCTAGACATTAGTTGTACTAAAAGATTCATCATTACCTGCAGTCATGAAATAAATCTTTGATACTTACAACTATAATATCCATGCTCTACGTTTTATTGCAGATATAGGTAGACAGTCATTATTTCTGACACTTTCTCAGCATTACAAGGAGTACTCTAGGGGAACAACTAGTGTACAGTCTTACAGAAATAGATTGATATAACCACATGGAAACCAGTTACTTGCAGTCAATATAATATTCCCTTAATGACGTTAAACAGTCATGCAGATTCCAAGTTTAATGTAAAAATCTTATCTTCAAACAACCACAGTTATCTACAAATTAAATTGCCAGAAGTGAAATTTATTTTTCATCATATATTAGTCCTTGAGAAATATATTACTTGAAATGGTGTAAAATCCTTTTTTAGTTTTAACTATTACAGTTTATTATTATTTAGGAGACATTAAAACAAGACAATGGTCAACAACAATCGCTGTACAGCCCTTGTGGGAGATGGGAGTATACTATGAAGCAGAGTACTAAAGGATGCTCTGTGTGGTGGTCGTGTTGTAGATCCTGTCATCACATAAATTCAGTGGACATTTACACAGCAAATAATTTCCGATATGGACAAAGAGCTAAAGCTGGTTTAGGACCAATAAAGAGAAAGTAACTTGTTTTGTTGACCTGCAGTCTTATGAGAGTTAGGTGATACAATGGTATTCCTGCCTTACTAGTAAGGCACACAGATTTTAAGTGCTTAGGTGTACTTCTGTACTTGGGTTCCCTAAATCCTGCACTGCTCCCTCCAGTAGCACTGAGCAGCAGCAGCAGCTCAGTGCTGGCTTAGAGGTTTTACTGGTGACTGACCTCCAAACCCAGGGTGGCATTAGAAGTATTTGTGCTTTTCCTGCTTACTGGGATCATTTCTTGACCAGTGAGAAAGGCAGCATATGCTGGCAGTGACTGCATGGAATTGGTATAGTGGCTGCTGAAGTGGCTGTCACTGAACTGGAGGACACCCAAGTGATCCACCAGTGGTACAGGCACTCCAGTGCTTTGGTGGCCGAACTGGCTGGCACCTCAGAGAGCAAGCCTGAATTTTTGATCTGCTTCTTGCATGCAGAGTTTCAAAGGCAAATAGGCACTTCTGGAAAAAATCTGTCACAGACTCAGAGCAAGACTTTTTTTTTTTTTGTGTGTCAGTATTGGTAGACTCCATACAATAACAGCATGCATTCTGGGTTCCCGGTCCATTTCTGGTGTTAAGGGCCACCTGGTGTGTACCAGGAAGATCTGATTTGGGGAGGGGGTTCAGCTTCCGCAGAAAGGTGGTTTAAAGTCTATTTCTTTGCTAGGCTCAGCCCTGTGACCTACAACTTGGCATTCAGAAGAGCTGCACTGAGTCACTGGTGCTGTCCCGATATCAAAACCATTTGACAACCTTATGCATCTTTCGCTAAAGTGTGTTTGAGTGATGCTGGAGTTTCATCCTTAGACCACCAATGGAACTAAGTGTGTTGATATTTTGCTGATAGGTGGAGAGATTAATTTTACAAAACATTTGCTCTGGCTCCTGTTGAACATCCCAAAATTCCCTTGAGGGCTCCAGAGGTGGCACTGATGCAAACACCTGTTGCAGTAGGAGGTTTGTGGGACACTCCCCACCTCAATTCATGACCTTCGAGGATGAACTGTAAGGACTGGCACTCTGAGAGAGGAGGAGGAAGAAACATCAAAATGGAGTTTCTTATGCTGTCCTTGGGCTTGAGCAATGTTGCTGATTGGCCAGCTGTTATTTTTTAACACCGGATGGCCGGAATCCAAGGAATCATGATGACCTCAGTGATCTGGTGTGGTTTGTGGCTGCAAGGTCTGCAGGGGGGTGGCAGTCTGCCAGCTGCCTGTACATCATTTGCAGGTTGCTGTTTCTGACTGGTGTTTGTTATTGTAAATGAGTGACACTGCCTATAACTCATCTTTAAGTCTCACCTCGCGAGTGTCGGAAGAGCTGTGGGTACGTGCTCGTGCACATAAAGGAATCCCCATAGGTACGTGCCCATCTCTATGCTCACCTGCAAAGTGCTTGTCACCGCCCTGACTTACCTCAGTGTGATTGATGATAATTAGGTTTCAACTGCCTTCTGATGCAGAAATACACACCACCACAGCTTGGCCAGATCTGCCTCCACAGTTATGCCTCTGAAAGGCTATCGATTCAACACTTCTACATTTTTTAAAGGTCATGGCAATAATTCCGCCTGAATTGTGCTAAGTGAAAATAGTTTGCAGAGGTAATATGCTTCCTGCTCAGTTCCAGTGTAAACAAAAGCCAGTGTTTTTTATTATTGGTTTTAGTATATTTTAGTTACATTTCTTTGCCTTGCTCTCACATTGTATCAATGAACATTTTGTAAAGTTGTGAGGCAAGTGACCTTCAGCATTATATGACTCTTGGTTCTGTGCAGAGATATTTTATTTTTCTATTATGTAAGATGTGCTGGAAGCGCTGATCATAATACGGTGCTCACATTAAAAATTAAAAACCTAATATTAAAAATTACCCTTTTCCTCTAGTCCTGTCATATATCTGTCCACTTTAATAAGACAAACATATCTACAGCTCTATAACCATGGTATTAAATGTGCTTACTTTTTGTAAAATATCGTAGTTACACAAACAGCCTTCCCTGGCTTGACTGAGAACAGATTGTACCCAACAATTCGTTTGACTAACAGGCAATATAATGCAATGAGTTAACTTATTAGCATACATAGTTACTGCAGCCCAAGTGCCTTAGAAAGATGACAGAAAGCTATAGATGCTATGGCATAAATTATTTCAATAGCTGTGCTACAATTAGTGGCTTTGTATTCTGTCTGGTTTATGGGACTTACAACCAGGGCTAAACTCAAGGAGAAAGAGAAGGTGAGATTTTATGCACAGAATGAGCCTTCCTATCTTCCTGTAGTTTTTTTCCCCAAATACTTCCTTCGTTTTAAATTATTTTACTCTGTCAATCATGTGTACGTCAACAGAGATCTTAGATTTTCTACCAGTCCAGCTTTACGTGTCTGCGTGGAGCTACTGAAGAACAGACGTTCTACCCTACACCATGGGCTTTGCCAGGGTGATGTCCTGTGTTTGAGCATACACGGCAAAGGATTTTCCTCCTGATTATCTTTAGCATTAATGGTAAGTGATATATGCAGAGATAGAAGCTTAAATGTAGTATGTTCCCATGTGCCTCTACTCAATCCCACTACAGTTGCCATAATTCACTTTACAATTGATTGCTAATTTACTTTAATACACGTGTCTGTAGCAAGTGGAGCCGATAAGTAGTGAGAAAGTATGTGATAGGCTATCTAACCTTCTTCATATAGATGAAACACTATAGAGCTGAAATCCACTCATGCTCCCTGAACACAATGCTGTATTCTGGTTTTCTATTCATGGTGTTGTAAATTTGTCAGCCTAATGGGACATTTTGTAAGACATTTTCCTTTTTAAGTGCTTTAATGGGAATAGATATTACATTGACCCAAAATCTATCCTAACATTTCATACTGTGGAGTCTGTAATTGTGTAGTTAGCTGCATAGGAGTTAAGTGGTGTTTTGTTCTTCCCTTCATTTTAAGCTGAATTTTGCCAGCCTGATACTTAGCCTACTGTTTACATATGAAATAAAATCAGTATGGAGTTTGGTCACTGAGTTCCGAGGTCATACTGTATTTTCATAGTGGGGGTGGTAAGTAGGCAGAGCACATAGCCAAATTTTATCTTCTTTCTTTCTTTCCTTGAAGTGGAAGGGCTGTGGCAATGGGTATGAAATAGGATAGACCCAATGTCTATCAAGCCACCAGCATGTTTTTTGACAAGTGAGACCCTGACAGAATGAGATCCATGCAGATATCCAGTGATACTTCCCTAAAATTCCCTGGCAGCCACTAATTTTCAGGTCAAGTGCTTCTTAAGCAGAAGCGATGTTTCTATATTTAGTACCACTGATGGATTTTTCTTCCCTGGAAGGATAAAGTGAACTCAGTTACTCAGTATGATGGGTGGGAAACTTTGGAAGCAGTTCACAGTGTGAACATTCACGATCAGTCTTATGAACTCTTAAATGTTGGAGATGTGAGTCAAACAAGGCTGATCTTAGGTTTGGTGTGGCCACAGCCATACGCCAGCCAGAAAAAATTGTGTTTAAAGGCCAAGAGGCAGATGGGTACCTGACAAAAATGCCCGGTCAATAAAAATCTTTCTCTAAGAGAGGTGTGTAAATGCTGAAGTGCAGTCAGGTTCTGAAATATGCCTATGCTGAAATGAATTGTGATGTGAAGAACATCTGCCTTGCACATAAACATAGTTATGACACGTTATAGGTTGGCATTTTTGCTGCGGCTCAAATAAGGGTTAGTTCTGATTTCTCCATCCTCACAGTATCATTTCTGATTTAGGAAGACTACCATTTTCCCTAGAACTTTTTAAAGCAGTAAAATTTAAATACTCTGGGAAATTCCGAGTTAAGGGCCATGGCACAAGATGGAGACTTGTAAAATCAGTAAACTCGAGGTCCTTGCAAAGAACCTAAAAAACCCCATCCACAGAACAAACTCCTTGAGAGTGCAGAGAGTCACAGAAACCCCCTGAATCATGAAATGCTTTTGAAATGCTTTTTGTTACCCTAACTGGTCATGTCCCACCTAGAAGCTCAGCATCAACAGTGTAGAGCTCAGACACCGCACCCACAGCTCTCTCAACACGTATTGATCTGTGCTGCCACAGCTCAGTGCTTACAGTCCAGGCTTTTCCCTGCCCCTTTGTGTTAAGTCATGTGCTAGGTTTCCTTTAAGAACTGCATTTATTCCAACAAAAGCTATCAATCTGTGACATTGTTTATAACAGGGAGAAAAAATCAGCATCAGAAATCTTTCCTTTCCTATATATACCATATTAACCTTTGAGATTTATCATGGCTTGGATTTCTCCAAGGGTTGACAATAAGATGACAGAATAAGCTGTCTGCTGGTTTCTTTTTTGTTTTGTTTATTGGTTCCCTGTGTATGAAAAGGCTCTATAAATAATAATCACCGATATAGGCTAGTACAATAGTTAGACACTTAACCTCTGGGCTATAACCATCTTTTGAAGTGGTGTTTTCCTCTCTGCCTAACAGGGGGGCACTGGTGCTGCTGGAAGAAAGAAGTCAGAAGTTTAGAGCATGTTGGTTGTGTACTTGGTGAACTTCTGCTGCAGGGAAATGTCAAGGTCAGAACATGATTGAAGAACCTTCTTCCTCTCTTGAAGTCACTGTTCCTGTATGATATTGTTTTCCACTGTAGAAGGTTCTCTTAAAAATGAGGTTGAGATCCCTAAAGAAATTGCTTCAATCAGCAACAGTGCTTAATGACTGTTAATGGGAAGTGGAGATAGGATAGTAAGTGTTACTTTGATTAATAAGAGAACTGCAGAGAATTTAAATTGTGCCACTGATGGATTATTTTCTTCAAGCTTGATAAGCGCTTCTCATTTGTTCTTAAATTTGGTCAATACTGTTAAAGACAGCAAAATGAAGTATAATTAATTCTATTACTGCTACTCAGACCCAGAGTTACTGGGAAACAGATTGCGATGCAGACAACAATGTTAGGTAACACTTCTGACAGGTTTATCATATGAGGACCCATCAGTCCTCAAAAGCAGAGAACCTATTCCGCTCCATGTTTAGAAACTATCCAGCACCGACTGCCTTTCTAAGCATGGGTCAGTCTATTTGAATCATCCATAAAAATATTTGCAGTAAAGAAAGCAGATGATTCTGAAGTACGTGGACAAAGAAAACAGTTCCAGTTTGTCCCTGACCTGAGACATGGGGATGTTGTCTTTGGATTTTGCATATATCACTGCAGGTACTGAGTTTGCAGTTTACATAAGTAGCTTTTTAGCTTTTTTTTTCTTTCATTATTGTGGTATTAGACCCTGTGAAAATTTGAGATATTGGAGGGCTTTGGAGGAAGGGGTGAGATGAGATTTTTCCACTCCAAGATAATATAACATTTAATTTGCAGACCCCATGTCTTGTTAAATTAACCCCTCCACACACTATTAGGATCCAGTGCAGTGACTGAGACATTATCACAATGCTATTTTCCCCAAGATATTTTCTGTTTCATAATTATGTGTGTTTCTTACCAGTCTTGAAGTCCAGCATGTGTATACCCTATGGATTAATATGGCTTGCACAATAAAAAATCATATTATATCAGCACCTAAACACTACAGTTAGGCCCTAGTTTTGTTAGGGATTGGCAAACATTATAGTCTTCCCTCAGAAAAGCTCCCACACATGTTTAAAGGCTGTCCTGAAGGGAAGTTTTTCTTCCCTTGGAGCCGCAAGTCACTGACATCTGCAGAGGTCTCTAGTCACGTGCGTTTGCACATCTCGCATCTCCTGGCACAGTGGGACGTGATCCTACTGAGGATGGGAAGTGTTGATTCAATAGAGGTATTTCATGAGAAAGTGGCATAGAATTTGTGCTGGTGTTATCCTTATGCATGATACCTATTTGCATAATGCAAAAAGTAGGAAAAATATACTGAGAAAAGCAGTTTATTCAGAGACCTTTGTGTCACTTCTGAAATCAGATTTTAGCAAAAGGTGATCAGCAGCTCATCCATACTGCTGTCTCGGAAGAAATCCAGGCTATGTGCAAAGGAATAGGGAAAATGTTCTGTGCTTTCATTAGCAGTAGCTGCAATTACTGCTTAATTTAACAGACTCTGCCTACTTCAAAGTCCATGCTTCTCCAGTTCTGACTGCAGAAAGTCATTGTGTGAGTTATTTCAAATTAATTTGAAACCAGAGTGTGTTGGCTAATAGTATAGTTATAAAATCAGTGAAGGTCTAATTCTGTTATTAAAAATGTAAAGCTTATGTATTATGAATAAAGAGTTCATTCTCTTCCAAGGATATTCCATAAACATAATTTCTAAAAGTATTGCAAAACACAGAAAATATATTTCAGGCATGAATTTAGGGGCAATGATCTGTATTCTAGAGTGCAAAAATACATTAAAAGCCTCGGGTGGAAGGTCATGTTTAAAACTTAGACACAGAGAACAAAAACCAGTGACAATTCCTTTGCCTCCGAAAGTCCGTGTTTATAGCTCTGCTGACATTTCGAGAAGCAAAGGGAGCAACTGGAACATCTTTCATTCCCTTGACTTGTTTGCAAATGCTTGAGGGTGGCTCATAGGGAATGTGGTGGCCTGACTGAATCATTCCTTCATTGATACTTTCTTGCAGATATCCACGGTAAACATTGAACCTAATTACTGGGCACCCTTTATTTCTACAGGAAAGAATGTCAAAGATGTCATAATCCTGGCAAGTAAAAGGTGGCACCTGGTGTATAAAAAATAGCAGTGTCAGACTACTGATGGTCTTTCCTCTTAAGGCAGCTACAGAGTGGTGTATGTGCATCTGGTAGCACAATGCATTTACGCAGGTTTTAAGGAGAGTGCAGTTAATTCCAACCAGAAGCCTTGTGCATCATTCCTCTTTTTACAGAGGAGCATTTGTCTAGGTGGACCTGCAACTTTTTGAAAGATGACAGCTGGCATCGTATATTGCCTCTAAAGCACCAAAGACAAAGAAACTTTAAATTTTAGTTATAATCTCTGTTGAACTAACCAGAGATTTGAAGGCCAAATAAACCTTTCTCCATTCCAAATTTTTCTGTTATTCCATTCTAGTGTCTGTCATCTTGATACAGAACCCCACCTATGTTTGTAGGTGTGTATATTTGTTTGTTGCCATTGTTTTATTATACAGCACAATGGAAATTCTCCTGGATAACCTGTTTGCAATGTTGATTCATGGTGGAAGAAAGGTAGGTCCTACATTCCCCTTTACAACAACTATCCTCCAGAATTAAGGGCTATATATTTGAAGGATTGTGTTACTGTAAGTGTACTTTTCTGAAGGTACTTTAATAGTGTCTGGTTTGTCATAAGCTAAGGTTTGATAATGAAAAGGAGCTCCACATATACTGAGAGCCCTGATTTAGAGAAGAGTACTGTTTGTTACAGTTATGTGGGTACTTGCCTATCATATAAGTTTATGAAATCATATAAAATTTCAGTTTACACCATATTATTCTACAAAAGATGGAGCGCACAAAACTAATAAATATGTCAGTTTCTTTCGTATAGGAATTGCATTGTTGGTTGTGTTAAAGCTGCCGTTTTCAGAAGCAAGGGTATTTATGCTAGAATAGTAATTTCCTGTCTCATAGTTAAGTTTTGTGGAAGTTAGTTACAGATTGAAATAAAATGAATATGGTATAAAAGTTAGTAAAATGCCAATATAATGTTATATATTGTTGGGATGGGGAGAATGTATGTATGTCTTTATATAGTACATACATCAATACTCATATTTGAATCTCTGTTCATTATGAATATAATTTTGGAAATGGAGTGACACTGTCCTGATCCATTGTGTTTGGGCCTTGTTCTGTTGCAGGGAGATGAAGTTACTTGTTTTTAGGCCTTGTTTTCCCTCATACTTCTAATTTCCATAATGTATTATGATGGCTTTCATAATGTTTGCAGGGTCAAGGTGCAAAGTCAGCCAAAGTTCATTTTTCCCATGGTATCAGATCTTATTTATACTCTTCTGACAGTTCTCAGTTAAACAAAGCTGATGGTATCCCAGTTTGTTTTCTGTTGTTTCACCCTACTTATGCTTTAGGAGATCATAGCTTGTTTCTTCTTAGCATGCCAGAAAATACTCAGGATGTGCCTGAAGATTATAACTGTATTTCATATTGCTCAGTGGACTGTTTTTTGGAGGTGGAGTTGTAATTCTAGGCTTTGCATTGTGAGGAGGAAAATGTTTTTATTTCTTTTTTGCCAGGTGGCCAATCTGACTTTCAACTTTTCCTGCCTGCTCCTTGCTAGCTTCTATTGTTATATTTTGCCATCATAGACTTGACAGGAATATCCCTTTGGTACAGTTAGTGAGATGAGTGGTACTGTCCTGCAAATGCATAGTCAAGAGCTAAGAACGAAGTAAAGCATCCTCTTTTGAGGAAAAAATAAATAAACAGAGATGGGGACAGTTCATGAAGAGCATGTTTGGAAATGCTTCTTTTGAGGTTGGGGAGAGCTGGACTGTATTTGGATGGAGCAAAGGGTTTTCAGCAGTCTTGGAGAAGATGATTTTCTTTACTTAAACTGCTTTCAACAGAGTTGGGTTGGAGCCCTGACCCCAGATGAGATGACAGAGAAGGAAAAGCCGTGAAGAAAATATGGTCAAAATTCCAAGAGCAGTTGGGTGGTTTTGGTGTCTCACAGCCAGAATTCAGCAGGTAGGAGGAACTACAGAGTTCCTCTCTGCCTCCTGCTGGCTCATGTGTGCAACTCTCTCTTGCTGGTCCTTTGTTTTGCCTTGTTCTGGCAGCGCCATCCCTTATTTGTAGGAAAACTGGGATTTTGTGTCAATGCTCCTGAAGGTTTTACCCTTGAAGTCCTGCAGACATCCAGAGTACAAATTATCATTGTGAGCATCAGGAAGAAAACTGAAGAGGGCACAGAAATCCCTGTCTTTTGGATGTTGCATAGTCACTCTTGACTGGAGAGAGAACTATTTTCTTTCTGCTTTATTGCCAGTCCTGCCCTTAGATAGCTGTGTATCATATTCACAGTCACAATGTAAGACATTCAAACCTTGTAACACTTTTAAACTAATGAGGGTGCAGTGGATTAGTTCGGGATCCATCACACAGTTTCTAAAGGGCTTTAGTGTGTAGTTTATGGCTTGTGCTTCATAAGAAATGTATCTCTTTGAATAGCCTGACCATAGCTCACCACCGTTTTGGATCAGGGTTGAGAATGTTATCATGATTGGCTTGCTAGGTGAAAGGCTTTTCTATTTAGCTTTTAATAGAGCAAAAGTGACTCTAAATTTGTTAATATTCTTTAGGTTATATAGGACAAATTACAGATAAGTGAATAAGTAATGAAATTTGTAATGAGAATTTCTCAAGTATGAAATGTTGGCACAAATTAATTGTGGGATTTTACAGCTATTATAGTTTATACCATAAATGCAAAAATGACTAGGGCTTTTTAATTACAGCAGGAACACACTAAATTTTTATGGAGTGCCATTTTGTTAAAGAGGTACTTTAAGCATTAAGAGCAAATGCCATCCGTAACAGTGAGCCCAAATATCTGTCCCACATCAAATAAATATGCTATTGCTATGAAATTGTCCCTCAGATACTGTAACTGACACAAAGACTAATGAGAAGTCTCTTTGCACACCTTCAGTTTACTGTGTCTTTTTCTCATGGTCATTCTTTTTCTTAATTACTGTGTGTTTGCAAAGGGTCAGAGCAAATCCCTTGGAAAAATATGCAGGGGTTTTTAACTTCCTTTTTAAAGCAGCACTGTGAATAGCAAAATGTTGGTGTCTCAGTAGAAGTTAATATTATTGTGGAGGGGAGGAGGGAGGATGGCTGGATGCTAATTCTTATTAAATATTTGATGTGTAGAGAAATCTAATATAGTGGAAACTCAAAGAAATCTCATTACTTGGTGGAACACATTGCATACTAAGATAGAGATGACTCAGACTCAAAAACTAACAGGCAGATTTAGTAGGGAAGCACATCTGAAGGAATGTCCTGCTGTTCTTTTCTGTTAAAATAAGAAATCTACATATCATCTGCTACCTTGCTTATCTAGATGTTTCTCAGAGCCAAGAATATGTTTTTAAAATGTCCTCGCATACTGTATTCCTCCCTGGTGATGCTTTGAGATTTCCCCCTCCTCTTCTCATGCTGCTGCTCTCACAGCTGGCTGGCTGGACAGCAGTGGGTGCCACAGATCCTCCTCTGCTTGCATGAACCTCCAAGGGTCCCCCTGAGCCTCTCCTTCCTCAACCAATAAATATGTTCCACTCTGAGGCTGATGGTTTTGCTTAAGCACACAAGACTGCAAACTCACGTCCTTTTTCAGTGCCTCTTCAAACACACACCGTGTCACAGGCTGCTTCCCCAGTTAAGGTCTCTAATCCATCACTCACAATTCCTTAAGGGGATTAATTAATTTTAAAAATGGTTGTGTTTCTAGGTATGCTAAATGTCCTCCCTCAAGGACAAATGCTCATCTCTCCATTTGCACATCTCTTGATTTGTCTTATTGGGGTGGCTGGTATTACGCCTTGTATTATACAATCCCAAACCCTTGCTTGGGAGGAATTCTAGATGAACTGATCATCAGAGAGCTTGCTCATAATTAGCTGGTATCCTTTTCTTGAAGGTGAGGCTCACTGTAGTGGAGGCAGCATGCAAATATGCTGCTGTTGCAGCCAGAGGTAGGTAAGAAAGCTCAGAGAAAATATGTTCTGACAGGGCACTGAGCTGGGACTTAGGAGTGCTGGGTTTCATCTTCAGCTCTGGTACTGTTGGACTAATGTGTCCTTTTTGACTTCACAACTCATTTCATTATCTACAGGTTTTTAATGTAACCTGCTTTGTCAACTGCATTCCAAAATTATGATATAAACGGTGACATAAAGACTGGCTATCAGTGTGTTTCTGTCCCTGGGACACGTTCAGAATGAAGTTCTCTTGCATGTCTAGATGACCACGCTGCTCCTTCAGTGCTTGTTGGTTGCAGGCTGGCAGCTCCTAGCTGTAGTTGGAACACATTTCCTTTGCCAGATCAAGGCTTTAACCTGAGATTTTGCTCATCCTTCTCTCTTCTAGACTGAGAAATCTCTCACCAAGAAAATACTAAGAAGTCCCACTTTTGCATTTGAATGCTTATTTCAGCATTGCCACTGGGGTGGGAAGCTAAGGTAAATCTACAGGTGTTTAACTTGGTGAAAATAGGGCAATATCTACCCTGAAAAAAAGGAGTGGGCATCTATGTCCTAATGCTCACAAAATTATGGAGATCTCTGTGTGATCCCTTTTGTGATCCCATGCCTCGGTGGTCTACTAGCACATCCAGTCACCCCAAAGTTCATCAGTCTGCTGGTGCTGTGGCTTGACCAGTTGCACTGGGGCTGCACAGCCTTTTTTTGCCCGCTGATCCTGGTCCTACAGCCCATCTCTGTGAATTGTGCAGGACCTACAGTCTCTGCATGCTAGTTAATCCTCCCATGCTAGTTCCACGGTGTGGAGTGGTTAAGTGCTGTCCATTCTGTTTTACTACCTTATGCAGTCATTCCTGCATTCTTCTTTCAAGGCCTGGTGACAATCTCCCAGGCTTGCTTGTTTTGTGCTTGTGAAAACAGCTCAAGGTTATTTAGGTCTTACCCCTAAAGTTATTTGTCTGAAATTTTTTTCATCAGTATGTCAGTTTCCCTAACTGAAGTTCCTGCAACCCTTCCTCACTTTCCCTCTTTGTTCCTGGTTCCTTAACTTGGAAAAAAAAAAAAAAAGAGAACAAAATCATGTCTAGTATTGATTATCTCCGATGTGGGTGTAAAGAAGGGCTGGGGTGTAAAGGATGGCTGAAGTTGCTGGAGGGGTGACTGATGCCTCTGACTGAATGTGGTCTGGGCCAGCTGTACTGGGCAGCCAGGGGGGCTGTACATGCTTCAAATAAGTCCTCTGTGCTTTTCTGTGATGTGAGACGTGATAGCACAATACAATAAGACCTTGAAACAATAGGACTAGGATTAATCTAGCTGAATAACGTAAAGAAGCTAAACAATAGGAAAACAACTAAACAAAAAGTCACACCTAGATTACATTTGTGTTTGCATTTTTATTGCTGTAAAAATGTAGCTCATCAGCCAACTCCTGAAGGATCTTGCTCCTTTGCATATGAGTACAAGAGAAGAATACATGTTCTTGGCAAGTTACATTAAAATAGAAGGAAGACATGTTTGCTGAAAAGCTCTCATTGTAAATGAAGAGCTTAATGTTTACACAAAAACCACTCTCGGAAAAAAGTAATTTTGCTAATGAGATATTCCCATATCTCATGGGGAGGTTTTCAGTGCTAAGGCACTGTTTCAGATCCAGCACAGAGCTACAATAAAAAGCAAAAGCAACTATCTCAAAGGATTTAATGGCTGAGCTAGCTCTCCAGTAGCAGAGTCTGCACAGCACACCCACCACATAAGGTGGCAGTGATGCACAGTGTCAAAATGACCAGCGGTGCTGCATGAGCACCATGGAAATTAGGCACTATTAATGAAAGCCCAGGTTGTTGTGTATATATTTCTGCTTTCATATCTGAAGTAGCTCCCAGACTTATTGCTAATGAGGGAACTGACATGTCCCAGAGCCCTCTAATTGCCCAAGGATTTTCCTCAGGAGTCCTGGGATCACGCAGCTGATTATAGCAGACTAGATGGCCTACTATGTACCAGAGCCATCAGAGCTACAGTGGATGGGTCTGTTGACTTGCAGATATATTGCAATGCAGCGTGAGAGATTTTAAGCACAACAGTCCTAATCCCAAAGTGACTTGATTTGCTTGCTTTGGCTACCTTTGCCAACACAAAGCCTTGAAACTTTAACCTGAGATGTTTGATCAGACTGATCCCTTTCCCTGGCTAACTTTGGCTGGCCACATTTGAATGTTAAGGACTAAGTAGGCTTGACCATTCAGCAGTGAAGCTCCCGGACAGGCTTTGAGTGTATTGAAAAGGCAAACATTTGTTCTACTGCTGCCTTGCTGAACTGTTCCGTGGAGAACCCTCTCAACCCAGCTGCTGGTGCCTTTCATAGATACCAATTAAATTTTTATATGATGTTTTATAACCATAAATATACTCTACAGACTTGCACATAATTCCTCTGCTACTTTAACTGTTTTTCAAAGTCCTTTTCAGCAGGCTTATCTTTGTTTTGCTTGTGCTGATTAAAAGGCAAGATAGATTTTTAATAGGGTAAGTAGTACCAGAGAGCACACTTGACATAAAAGAAAGAGAAATGCAGACAAACCTTTGTTATCCAAGTTGAGTCAAAGAAATTGAATTAATTCAGCTAACAAAGGTTTCGAATAATTAATGGGATTTTCAGGCTACTGAATACATCAGGGACCCTGAGTTTGTTTTCAGCAAACAGGATTTTCAAATGATCAAACCTCTGATTGCAGGTAAGAAAAGAACATATGAGATGATCTTCTGCAAAAAAGCTAAAAGGCTAAAAATTGGAACTTGAAATTAAAGGTTTGTCTAGAAATGTTTCTGAGACTCAATAGGCCAAAGGTAGCCTGGAGGCAGTCAAAAAGAGCAGTGCCATCATTCTGGGCAGAACCCATCCTGAATGTACCAGCACAGTTGAATAGTTTCACGGAGATCCTGATTTTATGTAAAGACTTTCACTATTCCTTTTTTTTTTTTTTTTTTTTATGCAGCTTATTCCTCTCTCTGGACTGCTTTTTCCCCCACAAATAACTCTTAATTGTTTGTTTTCCCTGCAAACAGTGAAGAGAGCCATATTGCACCATAAAAGTAGTGTCATGTGGGTTCTCATCTCATCAGCTCTCCATGACTGCTGAGTCATGCCTGAGTAGTTTTCAAGTGCTACCACAGTATTAGAAGACATTTTACAGAAGTCCTAATGATTTATTGGAAAGAGGGCGCCTTTTCCCATATCACATAGGCCCTCTGGTTTTGAGGTTCATTGCTATGGATGGGAGATCTGGAGCTGGTGGTGACCACCGAGGAGGACAGAGACCTGATGCATTGTTTTAGGAAGGATACAGGAGAATCCTTTCCCTGTCCATCACTGGAGGGTAGTCACAACATCTTACAAGGAGACTGCAGTGGCCTGGAGAAGCAAAGATGGTTGCGATGGTAAGAGCAGCTGCTATGTACAGATGAACTGTATCAGAGGAAAGAAATCATTGGTTCCAAAATGATAAAGTGGGCTTTAATTGTCCACATCCCAATGCCTAGGGGAGTACTGCCAGGGAAACTAGAACAGACGGAAATGCCGCTGACATTAGAATAATGTGCTGCATGTGAAACCACTGCAGAAATAGTTAAATGGTGCCTTTGCCAAGGCCGCAGAGTGAAATGTTACTACACCATGGGGTGGATTAAAATATGCATTTTCTACTAATTGAGCACAGCGGACTCAGCTGGAGGTCCTGTCAGGAGAAGAGGAATAATTTGTCACAGCTAGAAATGTATAACTTGACAGAGCATCTATTAGACAGTACAGTAAAAAATAAAGTAGGACTTGTGCAGATTTTCTTTATGCTCCAAACTGTTTGGTATAGGTACCCACATGCTGTAAAGTAAATTTCAAACTTGTTGGCAGTGGACCAACCTGGTTGTAGCAGACTCACTACCCTCATGCCTATCATATCATCATGAGAAGATGGTTAAAATTTTTCTGGTTAGAAAAGCCCCATAAACAGCAACCATTGTCTCCCCAGTGTATTTAACTGGGTAGAGCCAATAGAGCTCTATAACAGTTTCTTTCAGCACTCTTGGAGAAAGCATTTATAGGGATAGCAAAGTAGAGCCATGAGGATAAAGGTAAACTCAGTAAAGATAGCCCACCAAGAACCACATTTTTCTCCTTTGGTGAGCAGCTGGTTGTAAGAAGTGTAAAAATGGGCTCCATGAAGACATCTAGAGAACATAGCTTCTCCCCAGCCTGTGAATTTTCTCTAGTAATTTCTTTCTTCATGTCAATTATATATACATATATATGTATACATGTATATATAAAATTTTCAAGGGGATCTGTCCTGACTTGACTGTAGTTTTTTACTGGCTCAGTTAACCAGCTCCCAGCCCAGCTGGATCTGCCAAGCACAAAGCCCAAAGCTCAGTCCTGACCAGAAATATGCTGTAGCCTGCAGCAGGGATTGTGTGTATCAACTTCTTGGTTTGGAGATGAAAACTACTCCACTTTGTCCTTGCCCTGCAGCCTTTGCAGCCTTTTGGGTAGTTGAGTGATGCACAGAAGTCCAAACTTTAGCTCCGGTCACTAAATGTGACCAGAGTCAAAACACTGAAGTGTTTTGCAGCACTTCATGGAACCCCACGTCAAATCTAAGGACTGGACACCACAGAAGCAACCTGTCACATCCATCCAAGAGGCTGTGTGGCAGCTAAAACCAAGTAGCTTCTATTCAGGCATATGCCTTTTATCTCCCTGAAAGGAAGAGCTCTGACTGACAGGGTAATTCATCATTTACCTGATGCACGAAGAAGTTGCCTGAAGGATCAGAGCCACACACATTATTTTCACACTGGTGGAGGCATATGCCCTGTGTGACATCCAGTGTTTTTAAAAGTTTCTGTAACCCTCCAGGAAGATATTATTGGGAATATTTGTCACATGCCATAGCATGTTGAAGTAACACAATGGGCAGCCGTTTTCAGCACATGTGTAGCAGTGGTAGGAGAAACAACTGAACTAGGAAAACCCCAGTGACACTGGAAGGTAGCACTGGAGAGATCAGAGGACTGGTAAAGAACTGCAAAGGATCCCCATGCCTTCCATGTATAGTGCAGATCACTACTGCCCATATAATTTGCTTTTCAGTGAGGTCACAGGGCTACTCTGAGCTCTGGGATACTGTCTGACTAGTTCCACACCACCACGTTAGGGGGGCCTGGTGCTCTATAGTGCCTTCATCAACCGCAGCCCCTCTGTGGCATTAGCATGAAAAATGGACTCAGACTTTACAGGTCACCCTGGATCTTTCCCAGAGAGATCAGGTATGCCATGGTGACAGGAGCTGTTCTTAGATTGCACTTGCCCTGGCTGCAGCCAGACACTTGATTTTGATTTTTTGCGCTTGGCCATGGATTCCATATTCCAAGCAGCATCTGGTGAAGTAAAGACAGCACTCACCAAATTCCCATCATCATGCTCAGGAGACTTTGATTATAACTGCTGAAGTTCATGGTGTATGGCATGATATGCCGGGTCTTAGCCACCTCACAGGAGGAAGCCTGAATACACCCTGCCTGCCACAGTGATAGAAGTAGCTGCTGTTACATTTTGGTGTGCTCAGTGTAAAAAGTAGTTGAGACCCAAAACTGTGCTTTTTAAAAATTTTTGTAGTTATTACAGTCGCATCCAGAAACTTGAGTCAAAGCCCAATGCCTCCTTGTTTTAGTGACTATAAAAACACAGTATAAACACCATCCTTGTCTCATAACACTACAGGGGCTAATGGTCACTCTCAGTGCATGTGATTCCTTCTGTCTGCACTCACAGCACAGTACTGGGATTGTGTTGGGGGAAATTTGTGCTTCCTCTTCCTATTTGCATGGTGTTTATTCTGCAAAGGCCAGCTTCAAGCTCTTACTTTTCTTAAGCATCATAGAATGGTATGTGTTGGAAGGGACATTAAAGATCATGTTGTTCCAACCCCCCTGCCATGGGCAGAGACATCATCTGCTAGGACCAAGTTGCTCAAAGCCCCATCCAACCTGGCCTTGAACATTTTCAGGGATGTGGCATCCACAGATTCTCTGCACAACTAATTCCAGTGCCTTACCACCCTCATAGTAAAGGATTTCTTTCTGATATCTAGTCTAAATCTACCCTCTTTCAGTTTAAAGCCATTACCCCTTGTCCTATCACTACATGCCTTTACTGGGATAATCAATATATATACATGTCTTCAACCTTTCTTTACCTGTTTTTCACTCCTCACTCATTTCTGCCAGCTCTACTCTCTCCAAGGCCATCTGACAGCCACTATGAAATAGAAATAAAAGCTTATGCAGTTCCTGCAGTCAAAATTAGTTTGGTATGGTCAGATGATTTAGATTGCTGTTGACACATCTGGATAAGTAAATGCCCAGAGTGGAAATGTGGAACCAAGCCGCCCACATTTCCTCACATCCAGTGCCATGCAAAGTAAACCAGATGTGCTTAACTTGTTTGCAGTCACATGGAACATGGTAGGATCATAGACTGCAGAGATCTTTCCAGCATAAGAGAGCTCCAGTCAGTCTTGGAAGAGGATATGCTGCTTTTTGCTCAGCAGATCTTGGTAAAAATTGAGTTACACTAGAATCACTGAAACAGAGGGCCAGTGAAAAATGTCACAAAAGCAATATTTGTATTTGCTTGTCACTGCATTAATTTATTTTACTGCACATTTCCTGTGTGCTTCTTTGACAGGATCTCCCACAGAGAGTGTTACCCAGTAGTAATTTAGTCTTGGACTTCTTGACCTTAAATAAGTTTTTCTTTGCTGATCAGTCCCTTTTTTTTGGTCTCTTTCCTTGCACCTTTTCGTGAGGGGTGTTTGTCCTACTCCACAATGACTTTTCACCCTTACTCTGTGTAGCAAGGGTGGGGGGGGGGGCAAACTCACTGAAATTTTTTGTACCCTTGAGGCCAAGTCCTTGCTACATTCAAATCCTAGATGTCTTAAGACTTCCTGGCTTGCTCAACATTTCATGTTCAAAATCACACATAATGGGTGTAGGTCTCTTTTTGTCCTTCTGCTTATTTAAAATCGAATCAGCTCAAGCTCATTTAGACTAAGTTTCTATGCTACAAGCAGCTACCTTGCAGTGTTTTGGTACTTACCAGAACTGTATCTAATGTGGTGTTGCTCTAGAGCCTGGGACTACTTGCTGTAGAAATTTGTCCCTTTCATGCAAAGATAGTTTGTCCTTATGTATTTGGAAGCCTTGCTTACTGCATGGTGAATTTGAAATTCCTCTAATGATGCATTCCCTTAGTTTCTTGTAGTGAGATGGTGATCTCCAGCCATAACAAAATTCAGCCATCAAAGTGAGTGGCAGACCCTATTTTAATTCCCATAGATCCTCTTTTTCAGGCTTTCCAAAAATGATTTTTGACTTAGCCTGTTTCTGGGTTTTACTGAAGCAATCAATTCTTATTTCTTTTCAGTCTACTTCATCAGTTAATGAGAATTGCTACCTCACTGCCTTTTACCTTTTCTTCTTTTTTTAATAATGCATATCTTTCAATGCCTGTGTTTGAGGCAAGATTACTATTTCAATGTGTTTCTATTGTTCTTGTAATATCTTTTTCTTTTGTTCTGCACCAGAGATTCTTCTTCCTATATGTATCTGGTCTTAATGCACAACATTTCTCTTGATTTTCTCTGTTTTAATCCAGTTTTAAATAGCAAATTTCATTCTATGTATCACACAAACATTTATTCCTCTCCTCGATATTATTCCCATATTCTCTTGCTGCCTATTCTTCTCTCCTTTCGTGTCCTATTACCCACTGCAATAATCTCATTTATCTGATTTTTCTTTTTTGCCTTGCATTAGAATCAGGCATGGAGAATGAGTCTCCCAATCCTCTCCTCTTTGTTTCTAGTTTAAAGCTCTTATCAGTCGTGTGACTGCAATCCTAAGAGTTATCCACACAGAGTTCATTCCCAACAGTAGTCCTCATGTTGTGAACCCCTTTTTGGATGATCACACACCCCAGAGCTTGTTTATAGCACTGGCCCATAAACCATCATCTTATCCTACCTCTTGAGTCCTGCCCTTGCTCTTTGGCTACTGAGAGGCTCCTGTAACTTCATTCATTTCTGCATTTTCACCTGAAAGCCATCTCTGATCACCTCTAATGTGACTATGGCAGTGCCACTGGCCCACCACAAAGGACAGCCAGTCAATTGTTTTTCTTTCTAATCAGGATCTTTTCCAGCCCTACTGCATACCCTTGAGCCAAGCTGCCAGTACCCATTCTCTTGTCTAAATCTGATTTTGACAATAATCTTCCCAACTACTCTTAATACAAGTCACTGGTCACAAAGACCTTTCTTTTCTTAATGATCTTTTCCTTGATTTCTTCTTCCATTGTCTCACCTTCCACATGCACCATCATGAGTATCTTGCTTAGAAGTTATGTGGAATCTGACATTTCTTATCTCCATCACTTATTTAAACACTCTTCTGAGATCCATCCACATCTCAATATTACGATACACAGCTGCTTGAGTTTTAGAAAATCAGTTTGCAGTCTCTTCCTCCTAACACGCACCAGAACTGCATTCCCTCTCCAGCCAGCAGGAGACATCTACCAGCAGAACTGCAGATAAGAAGCCAAGGTCAAAGCTGGGCTACTCAGTCAGGAGTGCACTTCAGAGATGTGTTGGTGGGGGCGGGGGGCTGGAGGGAGTCTTGTACTTTCCCTTTGCTGTGTTAATTGTTTCCATGCTAGCAGGAATAAAAAGTAGTAAAAGTTTATTCTAGGCACTAAATCAAACAAATGTGCTATATGCACAGTTTAGGAATTAAAAATCTTGTAATACATCTTGAAAATGTTTTTAAAAATATTCCACTTAGTGCCATTACAAGGTATGAATTATATTACAGATTTGGGTTCCCTTCTGTTATTAAACACATTTGCTCGATTCTAAGAAACCTGGTTTTGATTCCTTTGATCCTATTATCTGTTGTCTGCATCATTACAGTGGATAGTACAGGAGTTGCGTCTCACATTCGGAACTTGCAATTATGGCTTTAGGTAGGAGTAGCATCAAATCCTGCTCCCATTCGCAAAAGTGTAACAAAACACAGAAGAAATACTGACAGAAGGCATGCAGTCAAGAGAACTGGTCTACAGTATAACAACAACAACAATAATATAAAATATGACATTACCACTTTTCAGGTTGTTTCAATAGTGAGATATTTGAGATAGTTAAGTGATATTTACTTATGTGGTAAATATTACATGCATCCTAACCTGAGACGAATCAGCAAAATGTTGTGCAATTTTTTCCTTTCACTTTTTTTCCTTTCTGGCATTTTTACTTCTTCTTTCCTCCTCCCTTTTACTCCCCCCTTTGCAACAATAAGCAGTTTGGTTGTTTGAGACTTGTTTTCTCTTATCTTCCTACTTGTGCATGTGTGTATTTTTAAATGAGTTGGGCTCACTTTACACCACACTTGAATTACACAAAGAAAAGAAATCATCTTACTTAAAAGAACACAAAAGGATTTTCCGAGGGAAGTATTTGAAGAGGGATTTGTCAAATTAAAAAAAGACCATTGTTAAAGGTTTTTTTCTCTGGTATAGTTTCAGTTCTGAAGAGAATATAAATTTAGACTCCAAGCAGTAGGTATGATTTCGTGTGGCAAATCGAGTCCTACATTTGGAAAAGAGATTTGTATTGAGGAACTGACCTAAAGAGCTTTTAAAAAAATCCTGAGTGCTTTGTTTCTATCTTCCAAGATATGCTTTTTGACGTTATGTTTTGTCATGGTGCTCACCTTTAAGGGACCGGAAAGGACAAATGACACCTCTAAGTCAAGCAGCTTTTCCTGGTGCAGTCTGATAAAGATCGCAAGCCAAGTGCAGTTCATATGCAATGGAAAGCTCTTCTCGCACAAGCAAGGACAAGGGTGGCCTGAGTTTGAGATACCTGCAATAATCACATGGCAGATTCTTGGTGCCTGGGTCCAGTGGCGGTCCGAGACTGAGAACTCTGGAGGTTGCTGCCCTTAAAGGGAGAAATTCATGGGAACTGTAATATTTTAGGCAATCTGTGTACTTACACAGAAACCAGCATCTCTTTCTCAATAGGCAAATCAAAAAACAGGAGAGGGCACCTGTAAGGGTCAAACGCACTCAGGTACTGCCAAAATAGCAGATTTAGGAGAATTTATTTCCAAAGTCAAGAACACTTAACATCTCGGCATAAATCTTCACTGCACCTAGGAAAAGACACGTGCCCTGTTCTTCTTAGGGCTTTTATTGTCCCTGGGCCCCCCCACCTGTGGGGCCTTCAGATATGTCTGCAAGAACTTATCTTCTCTCACACCCAGGAGTCAGCTCCTCTGGAATGCAGGAGGAGAAACCATTTAAAACTGTCTCTGGGAAAGATGCCTTTTTCCAGGCAGGAAAGCTTTCTTAAGTAAAACCCCCTGATCTTCTCATAGTAAAATCTTCTGGAAGGGTCTTCTACACTTACAGCATCCAAGTCTGGGTCCTGCACCTGGGTCACAACAACCCCATGCAGTGTTCCACCCTTGGGGCAGTGTGGCTGCAAAGCTGCCTGATGGGAAAGAATGTGGGAGTGCTCATCAACAGCCAGCTGAACATGAGCCAGCAGTGTGTCCAGAAGGCCAATGGCATCCTGGCCTGTATCAGAACTGGTATGGCCAGCAGGACTGTGGAGTCAAGGGCAGAGAAAAAATGTCTTGAATCCTTGTCTCCAGCACCACTGTGCCTCATTTGCGTGGGTTGCCTGGGCAGCAAGGGGGCTGCGTGGCCAGAAGGGACCCATGAAGCTGTGTAGGAGGATGGATTCTGTTTCTGAGCTGTTCTTAGGGATAATCTACATATCATTAAAACTCCTGTGCCATCTGAATGCGTAATGGTACTTTATCAACTAAAACTTCTTTATTTAATCAGTTGATTTAATTATGAGCTAGTTAATTGAAAAATTCATGGTACAAGTTCTGAAGGTCAGAATACTCAGAAGTTCAAAGAAGACTGGAGCATTTGTTTCACTTGAGCTGTGACATGCAGTACTGAGTAACAGAAATCTGCTCTGATTCAAACTGGCAAACTGATCTTGGGACTAAACAACTGAATTACCAAACAAGAAGACAATTCACTTCCATTCATGAGGTGTGAATGTATCTACTGCCAGCTGTGGTTAGTCTGTGATTGATTTATCTGTATGTTGTGGTTTCCAAAAGATCCAAGTAGTAACTACTCCTGCAGAAATGCCTTTAGCACTGTCCTGTCAACCCCTTTTAGCCCTCTCAGGGACATGCCTGTGTCTGAGGAAAGTGCTGGTTTGCTTGACCAGCAAACTGCGGTTATCTCTGGATGTTAGAGAAATGGTGAGGGCAACAAGAGTTCAAGATTCCCACCTCTGGGTCACTGTTTTTCACTGTATGAAACCTTTTTAAGAAGTTGCAGAAGCCAAGGGAAATATCCAGTTAATAATCTAGAAATAATCTTGATTTAGGAAGCTAGGTGTTGCAAACACTCGTTCCCCTCCCAAACAAGCACCACAGAACCAGGGACCACTAGGACCTTGCTTGAGATCCCTACTGTTTGTCCAAAATGTATGATCAGAGCAGGTTCAGAGTAGCATCCTTGTGTTCACACCTCTGTTGTATGCCACCCAGACCTTGGGTGCACAGAGACCTCAATATCCCCTCTTACGGGAATACCCTGTGTATTGGCAAACTCTGGGCCACTGCAGGCTTTTTGTTTTCATCCCTTCTTTGCTACAGAATTTTGCCCTTCTTATCTCAGCAGGAATGCCTGCTGTATTAGCTGGAAAAAAAAAAGGAGGATGGTAAAGACAATGAGCAAAGGACAAAGCATATGAAAAACAATAAAGACAAAAAGCTTGCATACATGTATATAGATAAATACTTATTCTTGAGGGATGCTGCCTGCGAGAAGACTTAAATGAATAAATAATAACTACAAAGTAATTTAATACTGTTAAAAACTGTCCAGGAGATGATTTCAGAAACTGCACTTCAGAGACACCTGCTTTATCCAGTTGTTTACTGGAAGACTCATTTTTTTCTCTTGTTGACCTGCACTAACAGCTCACAAACCCCCCACAGATAGCGAGCAGAGATGAGCCACTGCTAGGCACTGCTGAGAGATGTTCTGGGAAACCTGAGAGCTTGCAAGGGAGGTTCAAGGACCAGTTTTCTTAAGTGCTGCTATGCTATTAAGAGTGTGTAGCTCTACTGCAGAGCTGCTCTGAGAGGTTATTCTCTCCTTGGGCTTCCGGTCAGAAGCTGTCATGATGCTTGCACACGTTGAACAAGACTTGGTAGGAATAGTACTCTTTCCACACAAAACTTGTACCAAGGTCCGACTATCACTTTTGGGGATACTTCAGCCCTTACATACCCAACCTCTTTGCAGGCCTCTCTTTGCATTTCAAACACATCCCTTAGGAGTTGTAATCATGAGTGAGGATGTTTTTAACATTCCTTTTGGGGATTTATTGACAATCTCCACTCATCTTTCAGTAAGGTTTATGCCCCTGGGCCATTACTGTGCCAGACAATGAGCACATTCCTTTCAAAGCACCTAACTTGCTACTACCCCAGACAAAGCAGATACACCTTTAGAAAAGGTGTGCTGCTGAAACATTGGCCCTGTAACACAGGGCATACAGATTCCAAGCTTTTTGGTAAAGCTTTGCAGAGCCTATGGAGAACCAGTTTTCAAACCCTTGTGTAGAGCTACAGCAGGAACGCTGCATGCAAACAGGAGGAATGCAACAAGACCACTGCTGACACTTGCCTAAGACCAGCTTTAATGGTTACCCAATATTTAGTGATGATGGTGTGTTTGGCATGCATGAGCATGTGAGCATTGTAAGATCCTGTGACTAATACATAAACATTTCTTTTCTCCATAATTAATGTAAAATTTCCCCTCAGGGGATGATTCTTTGCAGGGCTAAGAGCTGGACTCGATGATCCTTGTGGGTCCCTTCCAACTCAGCATATTCTGTGATTCTGTGTGATTCAACATCAAAGGATATTGTATTGGGCAGGTACTGTCTGCAGTTTTAAAAAATCGTTCTTGCCCATCATCCAACACTAAAATAGGAACCTTTGGTCTCTGCTATGTCATTTCTGACAATTGGCCTAATGAGGCAGCAGAAAGAAAAGAATAAAGTAACAGTAATACAGTGACATAGTTTTCACATTTTGCTCAGGCTTCCTGTCTCCCATTATAGGCTTTTATGAGAAGTGCAAAACACATGAAAATTCAGAAGGCATTATTTGAAACAATAAGTGAGTCTAGGTAATAAGGTAGTGTATGCCCAAAAGCAAGGGAAATAATTGTTTTTCAATCTAATGTTGTATTTATCACTCCTGGGATGAAAATGCAGCTAATACATATTTCAAGTGTAAGTTCAAAATATTAATGTGCAACCAAGCAAAGGTTTATTTTCTCACTCTCCATCTGTTTCTAGCGAGGTTACATTGTTGTTTTTCTACATTGTGTGGTTGCATTATCTTAATAAATGATTAGTTGTGAGATATTATTTCCCTTTAAACATATGACAGCACAACAAGTTTTTAATAAAGTGTTTTGAAAAAGCAACAGACTGAAAAAAAAAACGGGCAGGAGTTCAAATTGGTAATGAACTGAATATGCCTCTAATTATATTGAATTTACAAGTAATAGGACGAAGCAACATTAGAAATTACTTCTGACTGAAATTTATTGCCTTAAGGCTGAGAATGCTCCCCTCAAACTTCCGGAGACTAAATAAAATTGCTGTATCAGTATTTGTTTTAAATACCAGTCACTTCAAATCTCAAAACGAAGGACAGTGGGCTAAGCCATCCTGAAAACAGATACTCCAATAAATATGTCACAAAAGCTAAGATTTTTCTCAAGGTAAGATTTTTTTGGACTTGAGTTTACATGCAACATTTGGTGTAAGTTGGTCTGGCTGTATGTAATAGCAGGTTCAGTGTACATTTAAACCTACTTTTTAAACTGGGATTCAGCTGTGTCAATCTAGATAAGTCTCATCAGAGAACTAAATTTCTGTGCCCCATGTCAGCAATTTAAGACTCAATCTTAATCTTTGTATGAAGTCATTTTGTATCAAATGTATAAATAATTAATGTGCTGTGTATGGAAGCACTATCAGATTAATTCCTTTAATAACAAAAATCCATAGATAAATAGAGATTGGTCGGCAAAGTGACCTTTTATCTTTTTTTTTTAGTGACCTTCAATTAAATCCAGCATTGACCAGAATGACCATTAATCATTTTGATCAGATTGTTGAGAGAATTACTGAGTGAAGTCAGTTGAGTCATCTCAGTTTACTTTCTATGGGGAAGAGGCACTGGGTTTGTATCATGCAAACAACACAATAAGCCCATGATTGGTTTCTGCAGGTCAAGGCTGATAGATATTTGTGGAGCAGCATGGACCTTGTCCATCTGCAGTGCTCTTGAACCTACTGCAGATAAATAAAAAATTTCTTCTCCCAGCATGGGTAACCTTAGGTTTTGTGCCATAAATAGATTTTCAAATGTCTTACAGCTAGAAGGGGAAGGGGTTTGTTTGCAGGTCAAGTAGAATAAACAAGACTGTCTCACAGTTTTCGCTGGAGAAAACTGTTTTAAATATGTTTGTATACCACAGAGAAGGAAAATACAGGTTTCATGCCTATCTCTATGGCTACTGCTACTCAGCTGATATCAGCACAGTGTGAATGAAAACACAACTGGAGAGCAAATAGTAAAAGACATTTAAAAAGTTGTCAGACCAGCTATTAGGTTAAGTAACATTCACTATAACCTCAGCTTTGTGGATCGGCTTTCCTGATGAGATCACAGCAGGTTAATGCAGAAGAGAGGCAGAACCAGAATCTGAGTCAGAAATGGAGAAGTCCATCATATCACGGAACAGCAGAGTTCCTGACATAATGATACTGTGTTCTTCAGATATGTTTCACTTTTTCCATGCTGAGGACAATATTTTGGCAGTACTACAGGGAATGAAAAGGATGATGTGCACAATTCATCATGTCAGTATCTTGATTCTTGTGTGGCATAAATGATAAAAAATTAGGTGTTTCCAGGATCTCTCTTTTTGGGACTACACCTTACTGGTCCAAGCTAGAATGTGTCACTACCACAAAACCCAAGACCTCATCTGAGAAAGTACTGAATCAATAGAATGGAAAAATGACAGAAGGAATAGGAAAACTGCTGCCCAGGAGTCACATATTTGTGGCAAGAGTTATCACAAAACATAGACATAAACCTAGTTCTCTTATCACTGAAGTGCTTCCAAACTCCCAAAGGAAAATATTCAGCTACAGAAAAGCTTCAGCTACAGCAGAAATGATCTGTCACCTCCCTGCTGACGTATCTCCCACCTTCTAGGTTGCATCCCCCCCTCCCAACATTTCCAGATGACAAACCTTTGGGCTTGTGCTCTACATGATGTGGTAATATATCAGTCCTCCTAGAACAACATATATGGGAACTAGGTGATATGATTTATCTTTAACTTGTCAGGTTTCACGTATCTGAGTTGTCACCTCATGTTTCACCTCCAACACACTTGCATGTTGAGCATTTGTGTAACATTGGGCACCTATAACTTTAACATGACCAAAAAGTGGAGTGCTACTGCAAGAAGGACTTGGAGTGTGCTGTCTTGTCTAGGAAAGGTGTTTTCTAACAGCTGTCATAGCTCTTCTGTACAAGAAGTATTTGTACTAATTGCAGTATGGTTTTTTTCCCATTGAACTATTAGTTAAGTACCTTACGTTCCCACAGGCCTATGAGTTTTCTTTCTCATTTCAAACTGGAAGCTTCTAAGACCGTTTCTGATTTACCTTCTGACAAGTTCACTGCATCCTAAAAGGATTTCATCTTGTCTTGTAAGAACAACTTTTTCTTGTCCCCTTTCTTTACCAACCTGACTGTTGTGTCAGCAATAGGGATAACTCCCACCATACACCTGCAATAAATATCACCCAAATATACAAAAAGTGATGTGAGGAAAAAAGTTTTGAATTCTGGCTGACACCAGATTATTAAAAAACCATCCCAAATAGCTGTGCACTACCTCTGCATGAACACAGGACAAACTGTGGCAGGGCCACTTCCCATCTCTGCCAGACAGTACAACGGAGAGCCAAAACCCTGCAGCTATGTTCTGTCAGCAGAGGTGTTTCCTTCTCTTTTCTGAAGGCAAGGTGAAGTGGAAATGGCACACACAAATCAGACAAAAGACTGGAGGAAGAAGAAGGGGGAGAATGGAACAGAGTCACAAGATTCACAAAAGCAGGGAAAAGCTGGACAAGTCATTCAATAGCCCCACTCCAGGGAGGAGGATGCTTTGTCTGCTCATTGTGTGGCAATGGGTGAGCATCAAAAGACATAGTGCTGGGGATGGGCTCCTGGGCTTCTGGCTCCTGCTCTTGTGTGGTCAGTGGACCAACGGCTTGAACCCTAAAAGAGTGTTCAGGGACCCTGAGAGGTTTCCAGTCCTGGACAATCCATGGATGTGGGGGCAGAGTTTTTAGAGGTAAGTAATGGGACAGTGCTGACCTAGTCCATCCTCATTCTCTTCCTCATTATATGTAAACGCAAAATGTCCATGCCCTGGCAGGCTATTAATCACAAACACAACTGCATCTGAACTGAGTGTACAAATTCATGTTGCTAGTCTGTACAACACGGGTTTATAGCCACCTGTTTCTCTGTGTGAGTGCCACATGCAGTGCAGTGTGACATTTAGCATGTTTAGTTATAATTCAGCACGGTGATGCAAGCCAAATTAGTAACCTGTTTCCTAGTAGCCATTTAATAACAGTCACAAATGGCCCGAGGAAATCCCCATTTGTACTAAAGACAATTTAACTGACACAGATGTGTTCATCTACGCAGAAACTTCAAAGGAGGCATTTTCACAAATATGTGCTGCTTGCTGCCTTTCTAGTGACATTTGTTACTGCTTCCTGCAGTGCTTGGTTTAGATGGGATCTTGTCTTTATGGGCCAAATGAAGGGTCAGCAGAGTGAAAGGCCACCCCTTCTTTTTCTTCTTGCTAAAATCATTATTCCAGATCAATTTTATATTCCCATATTTGTTTAACATAGAAATCTTAGATCTTACAAAGCATCAGCTGGTGCACCGCAATGCCTTTTATAGACAGGGCTATTGCTTCATCATTTGATAGAAATTAGGAGACATTTAAAGAAGTGAATGCAAACCTAAACAATAATTTTGGTTCACTTTTCTCTGAGATTATTGTTTTAGCTAGACACATTATCTATATTTAAAATATATGAAATGGAGGTATACTTAACGTTCAAAGTCATATATTATAAAGATAGAAGAAGGTGAACTCTTGATATATTACGAGTCTTTCATACCATGAAATAACTATTGCCTATTATTTTACTCCTGACATTTTTATTTTTAGGGGAATTTCAGTTGATTTGTATTGCTGACACCACTGATATGTTGTTTCCAGTGACCTTACATCCAAAATCAGTAGGGTGTGACATTTGATGGCCCAGATAAAAAACATTAATAGTAGAAGAGAGGGATTATTTTCCTGGTCATAAATTAAGTTTAAATAACTCAGAATTTATTTTTAACTCTCCAGTACTTTTTACTGTCTACCCAATAAATGTATTTATTACTGGAAGCTTGGTGAAGCAGTTTACTAAGATCCTTTTGTACAACCTTGTCTTTCTTTTTGAGGCAGCGTTTGGTACCAAGTACTGCTTCCCACAAACAAAAGGAGATGGCTCCCAAGTAGCAAATAAAAGGGAATATAGTGTCAGCAGCAACTTCTTGCATGATGAACAATAGCGGAGTCAGGCTTGGAGAATTTTGTGATGTCTTTGTTAACATATGTCGATAGAGATTGATATAAGTACTAAATGCATAGTGTAAATATTAGTATGACCTAACCTGTAGTCTTATCACACCTATTCACAGTCCTCCCTACACAAATTGCTCTGCAAATATCCTCTAGAGACATTTTTTCATGAATGCCAGGGAATTACACACCATTCTGGTGTATATTTCTTCACTTTGAACACATTCAAAGACCATGATCTCCAGATGCCAATTGAAAAGGAGAGAGAGAGAGAGGGAGAGAGAGAGAGCCACTGACCAGAACTGCTACCATCAGTCCTTGGGACACGGGCACCTTTATGTAAAGGAGTAGTATGGCTGATACCTCAGCAAAAACCTTAAAAAGCCTGGAAAAAACCGTCTTCTTTCCCCTCTCTGATCTGCAGCATTTATGACAATGATAAATTGTTATTGGATTGTTTTGAGAATTTTTATAACAGTGAGAAGAGAGCTATTGCCATATAGAGACTCTTAAAAGACAAGATGGGTTTCTGCAGCATGGGGTTATACTCTGTGTTCTCTCCTGTCATTTTTTATTGCACAAGTCTGTTTAGGAGGCCACCACGTCTCTTACACTGTCTGTGGATGGTGATACAGCATCTGTTTGCGTGGCTTAGTCCTAGAGGCACTGACAAAGCAGGGTCATGGAACTTTTTTGCTCTTCAGAAAGGTCTTGTTGGAATTTTCTGATACAATCTGATTTACTGAAGCAAAATCAAGCTCTCTGGTTTGCTCCTTTCCAAGGGAAGAAGAGGGGAGCAGATTAGTTTGCCTGATTGAAGATGCTTCCTCCATTCTTTCTCTTGAACAAATGCCATCTGTAACTTCAGTGGGACTGGAAAAGCACAAGAGGTTTTGTATACAAGCATATGAGTGCTGCTTGCATTGTGAAAAGTCTTATCATAGCCAGCTTTTATTTAATTTACTGTAAGTTGTCTCAGGTCCAGCCTCTCAGACCCAGTCTGTGAATGGAATTTGCCTCTCCCATTTTCCAGGCATGATTCTTGTTGCAGCAAGGCAAGGCAACATCACTGCCACAGCTTGAATCTCAGATCCTTCAGGGAGGTCCCAGCATACTTGGCCATGAAGAGGACTGCTGCCTTTTAATGGGATAGTGGCTGGCTGGAGCAAAAGATTTTCCTGTTTGTGACTTCTGAGAGGGATTCAAAGTAGACCTGGCGTGTGAATCCATAGCTGAAGCGGAAAGTGCATGCAACAGACCTTTCTGCACACAGCTTCAAACTACCATCTGTTCTGTGTGTGTCAGAGCAAGCCATCAGATAACCTCAATCCTGAAACAAACAGGTCTCAGAGATACGATTGCTAAAAATGAAGTGTTTAACTTAATTTTTTTAATTCTCGATTTTTAGGATGAACTCAGTTCATATTTTCCTCTGCAGTCAATCCTGCAGTCAACAGGATTGTTTCTGAAGAGTTTTAGTTTGAGTACTTAGGTTTTTTTGAATGATTTAAGCTGACTCCTGTGTAATCTCTTGTTTTTAACACCAGAGTCTTAAAGAAAAATATCTGTAATAGCATGAGCTGGGAGCACTCAACCTGTGTAATAGCTGTTTGTATGTACAGATTCGTATGTCTTCTTTGACTGAAACTTTTTATACAATTGAAACCTTCTGATTTCAGCAGTCTACTGTAGCAGACTTTCTGAGGAGAATTCAAGTTCAGTTACTTCTTTTCAAAACATTTCCTATACAAGACAATCAGTAGAAGAATAATAAACCCACCAGTGTTTTAATTTTACAGTTAATTTTCCTAGGCTCATATGCTGCCGCTGAACTGGTACTGGAGTCATGTATCAGATGGTTAATGAGAAAAAGGAGGTAATTCCAGACCATCCTGTAACCCTCTTCTCCAGAGAACTGGTGGAATTGGAAATGGCCTTCAGCTTGTTCCGGGAGGGCATGGAGGCTTTTGTCTTCTCCACATGGACACTCCTCAGCAATTTCTCCTTGGGCAACTAATGGTGGAGCGGGAGGATCCCAAGACACATCTGTACCTCCTGTCAACAGTTCACCATCCTCGGTGTGTATGTCCACTCTCCATGTGGCTGGGGGAAAATGTAAGGCACCTACTCCAGATGCCATGGGTGTAGAGGAGCTGCGGATGTTGATAAGTATGTCTTCCCCTCTATCTAATCAAGAGTCAAGGGATTTCATGGGCACTAACCCACCGTAAGGTTTGGAATTGCTCTTTCTTTCTCCTTCACAGTCCCTTACTTGGAGAGCATATGAGATTGTAGGGGACACTTGGATTGTTGGATTCACATGGGGATTTCTGTTGGGCTAGTGCAGGAGGGACACAACCAGCAAAACAGCACTTCAGTAAAGTGATAGACTGGCTACAGAGGCCATTCTGCTTCTAGTGAGATCTCCAGTCTACCTCAAAAGAGGGAAGGCCATTATGGGAAGAGAGATGCCCCAGCCCTGAGGCATGACAGAACTCTCTCCTCTCAGATATAGGGCAAAGCTGTCCTGCTACACAGCTCATCCAGCCTTGGGACATTGATCTGTGGCCTGAAGAAACCTGGGCTACCCAAAGCTGCCTAATGAAAGCTGCTCTTCCTATTCTGGGGTGCTTATGTCCACTATAAATGCAAATAGGAAGGTGAAATAGAGGCCATGTCAGAAAATGGCATCACCAGTGTTCCTTAAAAGATGTACCCAGGTCCTGGCTTTCTCTGAACAAGTCATCTCAAGGTATCATTCTCTTTTCAGCTAATTTGATGATCTTGGAGGGGTTTTCCTAGCAGTTGCACATGTCAGTTTTTTACAGTTCACGTTAGTTCCTATGTCTGGAAATCAATATTCCAACCATTAATATGTAGCATGCTTTTACTGTGAATTCATGAAGTATTGCTGCAATTAAATTTCCCTGTTAATGAGATGATTTATTAATGAAACAAGGTTCATCTTGAAGCTCTTGAAAATAGGGTTCATTCTCCCTCACAGTATCATAAACCTCACATTTGATATAGATTTTGAATGACATTTTAAGATACTGTCAAGCCAAGGAACCAAGTGGGGAGAATGTTCTTTCATGCCCTTGTTCGCCCTTTTCCAGACAACTCACACAGAGAAATTAGAGGAGAAAGATCAACAGTAAAAATCCCCACCCCAAAACAGAAAAAACCCAAACCCAATGCAAGATAAAGCCAAAACCCTCCTTATAAGGAAAATCACAGGAGTCTTCTATTGTTTTGCATCCTCTCAGGAGGAATGTAATGCTGAGATGTAAAAGATGGAGGTTGAAAGGTTCTTGGAGAAGGCTAAAGAAGAACTGCAGTATATGCCACAGAAGCAGTGCCTGAGGCACAGAGTGTAAAAATGCATTACTATGGGGCTCAGATGATGGTGTACTGGCCTTTTCCACTAATTTGCGGTAGGTACCCTTCAAAAAAAGACCTTGGTATAAATAATAACAAAGCTGATCAAACAAACAAAATTCAAGTAACTGCTACCTCAGTTATACCTGTAAAGTTCACTTTATGTTAATGGACTCCATATGGTTGCAGAACCTCTCTGCCTATTTTCTATATGAGCTGTTGTTTTCATTTGTTGGGCTCTGTTCTTTTTTTTCTTTCTTTAATAAAATGCTCTAAATATTTGCTGTTGGAAGAGAACAACGCTATGGGAGGCTCTGAAGTGATATTCATAAGAACTGCAAGCACTGACTAATTGATTAACCAAGAGTTCTTGAAGAGAATGATTTGATTAGGGTAATTTATAGAGATTGTATCTTTTGTCATCATTTGTCTTTGAAAACATAGAAGAAAACTGCTTCCAAGTGCATGTAGCCGCTGGCATGAGAGATGGTGTGCACTACATCATCAGTTACAGCAGACTGCTCAATTTTGTACCTTTCCAGCTAGTCAAATATCCAATAACAACACAGACATGCACACACACACAAGTGCTCTAGCTCTTTGCAGACCAAACTTTTCCAACATGGGCTTAGAAAAATATTTGGGGTTGTTCACTGCTCTGCTCTCTGTAGCATAAACATTTATTTAAATGGGACTGTCTTTTCAGTAATGAAGAATGAAGGAAAAACAATGGTCTGATTTTGACAAATTAACTTGTGATTTGGAGAGTCAGTGAAGCAGGGAAGAGACATTCCTAACTATACTAATTAAATGAGCTTGCAACATTTATTTTAATGCAATGGAACCAGCCATATGAAGATGAACATTTTAATTTATTTTGCGGTGACATTATGAAAAATTTCTCTACTACAGATTATCTACAAAAACAAATCTCATCAGCACCTAGGTTTGTGCATGAAATTTACATCTCTCACATAAGTTTGACCTTCCCCAGTGAAAACAAATGGAATGTGCTAAGTTAAAAAGTTTCTGCAAAGGTTGTCTTCCCATTGATGCGGTGGTTTATGTTCAAATTACCTCTGTGAAAAACATTCATTTTTCATGGTGCAGTGTAGATGAAAAATTCTGAATCTGTTCTAAGGGGAATGCAAATATAGCTCATTAGTCCAAAAACATTTTTCATGAATGACTGCTGAGTATTTTCAGGCAGATGAGAATGTGCAGTTTCAGCCAAGAATGAGCACCACATGTCCTACTAATTGTTTTTTAAACTTGTTCCTTCCCTCTATGGCATTCAATAAGTCTAGAAACTGTGAAGATTCCTGGAGAAAAAAAATTATAGGTCTTCTCACTTACAGCATATACTGGGTCTTTTAGATATACTGTGCAGTCTGAGAAAAAAATAGGAGCATTAGCTTTCAGATGGGTAATATTGTTATATGCAGGCACATGACATTTCTCTCCTTGAAGTTTTTTCAGGTTTTAGTAATGAGTAGGAATATTATTTATGGAGTGCCATCAACAGAGAGAGTGTTGTCCTGAGGTTCATATCAGTGACAACGTTATGAAGCTGCTGGCAGTAGGAGCTGCAGGAGTTCATTGGGTTTGGGGATTTTAACTAGGTTGAGTAGCAGTAAGATATTTTCACTGTTTAAAATGACTCTTCAACTGGGATTTTCCTCTATTCTGCAGGCCTTCCAAAGGTTTGCTATGAGATAGCCTTAAAGAGCAGATTTGAGCAACAAGTCAGGCTTTCAATCTTCCCTCCATGACTCTGAAAGCTGGAACAATTCAAAACAAGAAAAAAATTACTCTATTTAGAAATTGTTTAATTTCAGGGTCTGATCACTTGTTGTATATCTCGTGTCTCTGAATGGTGATCTTCCATCTGCAATGTGCACCCTCTGGCTCCTCCTCACCACTGTGGTGGAGGATGACTCTCCATGGGCTCTTCTGCAGGCAGACCCACCTTAAGAGCTCAGGCAGGTGTTTTTAATCAGTCACCTGGGCTCAGGAGGAGAACTGCCCCTGTCAGGGGTTTTGGGATGACTAAAGTCAGCAGCACAGCTCCAGCCAAGACAAAACAATTAGGGCATTCTTTGGATGAGATCCTCTTCACCTGGGCAACTCTGCAGCCTGCAATCTCAGCCTCAGACAGTGGGCACACCTCCTCTGCTTTTCAAAATTCATGCTTCTTAACAGACTGTAGGTATTTATCTTTTATTTTGGCACTTTTTCCTGTTTCTTTGGAGTGTGGGGTCATCTTTTCAGGCTAGTTACAAAGAAAATCAAGCCAGTTGTCATGAACTAGGCTTTCCTAAAGCTGATTGCTTCCCTTCTTTCTGCCTCTGACACCCGTGGACCTTTCTGCAGGCGGTTTCTTCCCCATTGAGAGATCAGCAAGCCCTGGCATGCTGCAAATCATTTTGTCCACCTGGACTGAGCTGTGCAGATCTGCCCATAAACAGAAAAGCTTGAAATGGGATGAGTGCAGTCTTTCACTCAGCTGAAGCTGTTGAGGATTGTTAGACAAAAAAGAGGTTACTACTGAAAGCTGAATTGCAACTTGACCGTAACAGTCATATTAACAAAGTATGTGAGTCTTAATGACAGTCAAGTATGGAAACTTCAGCAAGTCAGTGGTAGAAATCCTGTTGCCCAAGACCATAACCCTGTTTTTTCAACTGAAAAGCAGTCCTGTGTTCTGTAAGTGTTTGCTAAACTCTTGCTCATTACTCTTTGTTCAGGATGGGAAACTACTGGGTATTGAATAACTAACAACACTGTCTTGTACACTTGTTAATGCTCTTTGACAGATGTCATGCAACCATGTTTTTTCTTGACGCAGGATGTCAGTCGCTGCTTTCCTATTTAGGTCTTTCAGAATACTTTTTTTTTTTTTTGGTGGCAATTGTAGGAGCAACTGGCCAGACAACACTGGCCACCTGGATGATAAAAGAAGAATAAAATACTAAAGCAAAAAAATTGTGGTTCTGAGCTAGCCAGAGCTAAGAGTAGTGTGTGTGAAAAGAATGACAAGGTCAAGCTGGAAAGCCACTGGAGGCATGATTGTTCTTTGTGACTGAAAGCAGTCACACTGATGTGTGTGGTATGTATAGGAATAAGAAACATCTGGCCTGGCTTGATAGCTTGGACCCCTATTCTGTATATATGTGGGATAATAAAGTTACAGAGTTAGTTCTACCTAGACAAAGCCTGTCTCCTCTTGGATTCGCTTGCTGCAGCCAATCTTGGAAAGAGTTCTTATATAATAATTTTGAGTGTTAAAGCTTCTTTATCAGACCAAAATATCCTCCTAGTCATGCACAGGAAGGTCGTCTCCTGCACGTAGCACTGTCAGGACTGCCGTAGCACTGTCATAGCAGCCCGTGCTCACACCAGCAATCTTCCGTCCGTGTGGTCCATACAGAGCTAAAACTGCCTGGCATACTGAAATGAGGGAGAAGTCCCTGTGCTTCAAAATGAAAGACAGGGAAACAATCTTCTGTGGATTTAATGGCATCTGCCCATAAAGTGAAAGAGCCAGGACCTGACATCCAGCCTTTCTCCAGGCTCTCCTGGATTGTTAGTGTTAGTCTTAGAGCAGCGGCAAATGTGAGTTCCAGTAAGAGATTTGGGGTGTTGAAGAAAAGTAGAGGTTTTATATAGATTTAGAGAGGTGGTGGTCAGCCTTTCTGTTGAATATAAACTGTAGCACTCAATAACTCTGCCTCTAAAAATCACAGGGCAGTAATTATATCCAGAAATAATGAAGCTACCACATTGTGCATTGACCCCAACAGAAGAGTTAGCTGAAGAAAGAAACCTTCAAGACATCTAAAGCCACACAAAAAATGCCGGTGTATCATCTGACAGGACAGGGAAGAGTATCTTCTTCCTGTGTTCTGGAGTTTTTCAATTGAGGATGTTTCACTGGTCTTGAAATAAGAAAGTATTTTATTATCACTGATACTTACACATCCCTTCTCAAACAGTTAACAGCCAAGATCCTGCTCACAAAACTGAAGTTTCTAATCATATTTACATTCAGCCAAAACCACCAGTACACTGAGAAGGTCCCATAGTACCAAACTAATCCAAAACAGTACTTTCATGAAGCTGTGACTCCACCAGCAATGAATCTGTCCCATGATTTTCAGTATGCCATTTACAAGCAATAAAAGCTGCTGTCATTCTTCCTGTGACATCCCTGATGAATGAAAAAGATGATACATTTATACAAAAGCTAGCACATAGACCTCCAAAAAGAAACTTTTGACAATTTGCTTTTGACTCCAAGGTGATGTACAAAAAGTCATTGCTCTTTCTGAGCTCATATATATCTTGTGTTTCTCTTGAGGAATCATTTCTCTTCATTCACCTTTTTACTCTGTTTAGGCAACTAGATTAATGTTGTGTGCCCGGACTGGGTGCTTTTCTGGTTTCATGCTGTGAAGTTAGCAGCTCGAATAATGGCAGGAATCCATTCAAATGGGGAGAGGCTTTATTTCTCACCAGTCTTCCTGACTCCTCTAAAAACTGCATTTCTTCCCCTTTTATTTATCCCCTCTTCCCCTTTTTCTTCTCTGATTCCTATTACCCTTTAGCTAATAAGCATCCAGTAATATTACTGTCGCCTTCTGCCATCTATAAAGAGCAGCCAGTTGCTTTCATCCTGATAAATATTTATTTTAGACTGAGGTAAACAAGGAACAGCCCAGTGAGGCTTTCTGCTGAGAGATTAATCTATGTGTGCTTCTTCTGTAGGAACTGCAGCCCACTGTTCCTGTGGAAGACACTAAACAGTCACGAATTGGAAAAGAGGGGGCTTAATGGTTCCCCAGCGATCCTTCTTGGTGACCATTGGCAGGAGGCATAGCTAGCAAATGGACAATGTGGTCAGGATGCCAGGGATTACCAAGTGCTCCCAGCTGCCTTGGGAAAACCTCCAGCCCACCCAGGGCCATGCAGGAATTAGAAGAGTCTGGAGCTTCTGCTCTGTGGTGACAAATCTCTGAAGACTCCCAGATATAACCCTGGTGTTGCCAGTTCTAGCTTTTTCTTGAACTTAGGTGGCCATGGGCCACCTTCTGCTGAAGTTAAGCTGGCTGTAAATCCCTGTTCCAGTGCACATGTGAAACCAGAACCGCACTGGCTTCACAGCTGACTAATGGGAAGTTGTGTGTCTGATCCTGGTGGATGGCTTAGAGATCCTCTTGAGCCTTGCTGCAATTCCTGCCTTCTCACACTCCTGATGCTTTGACTTGCACTAATTGCTGAGTGACTCCAGTAACAGCCTGCAAGATTTTTTTTTCCATAAGATGCTAGTCTTTGGATAGCAGGAGTGCTACGAATGAAAGCTAAGAGGCAGTTATGAAAACAAGTTTTCTACCTCTCTCTTTTTCTTTGTCTCTCTGTCCTTTAGTGCAGTATCAGTTTGCAGGAGATTAATTTTATGTAAAGTTTTACATTTCAGGTTGTGATCAGCATTTTTTTTCTCTTGGTTGGCTCTGAGAAAATATATATTCAAGTTTGGGAATTCATCATGTCTGATTAATGATGTGTATATAGAGCTTCCTGTATCATCTTCCTTCTTTTGGTCTTTTTTATTCAATTGTTTGCTGTACTCCAACCCTGCGGATAGATGGTTCTGCAGTGATAAATGTAAAGTTTGCATAAGCCATGTAACAGCAGGACAGCCTATTATCACTGTACATTTTCCATGGCTGTGCAAACCTCTGTAGGCTATTTTATTGCTAATAGATCCACAGAGAAACAGTAGTGATTTTATGACTCTTTTTAAAATGGAAATTCATGTTTGAGAAATACAACTGGGAGGAAACAGATGTAAACCACTTAAGCGTTTGCAGAAAATTGAGATGCACACTCTTATTTACAGACCCACATCGCCTCCATCGTTTTATTTTCAAAATTAAAATAAGCAATCTGTTTGCCATGGGAAATGAGGAACCGTAAACTTGTTGTTTTTCCTTCACAAAGCAATGGCCAGCATCACTGTCTCTGTGCTTAATGGCATTGAAGAAAAGGGATGATAAGTCCCCCCCACCCCGACTTTATTGTCTATAACACGTTCCCTTTGTAATCTGTGTAAGAGGTATGCAAGTGGGAAAGATTTTAGCATAACCATGTGTCTGAATTCACATTAAGTTATAAAAGCTAAAATGATTGCCCAACCTATTATAAGGTTTTAGCCAAGTATTTAAAGCTATTGGAAAATCTATTTTTAAACTCTTAATAGCAAACAATTGCAAAGCATTTACACTCATGCCAGAGTGCTCATGTGCTCATTGCCTACACCAGTAGAAAATACTTCTTTCTTTTTTGCATGCTGGTTTAAACTACTATTTTGAGGGCCAAGCACCCCATTGTAAAATTATTATAAAATACCTTTATGAGTTCAGTTCAAACTCATAAAATCACCTGCCAAAAAAAGGCAGCTTTTAACTTTTAGTAGTTACAATAATACTTTGCAGTCATCTACAGCCCAGCATCCATGGAGACTGGAGCTGTATCCCTTCTTATTCCTTTCTTAAGAAAGGGGCACTGTATATATTTTACAAATAACTAACCAGGGACATAGAGCTTTATGGAGGCTTGGATCTATATCATGGATCAGTCCTCTACTTCTCAGTAGTCACCACCACCCACATATTTTTTCAGCCATGTATTTCTGAATTATTGCTTTTTTTCCCAGGGTTACAAGGGAGCTGCAGTGTTAAACTACTTAAAAAGGACACACAGTATACTACCATATCTGAAGAAAGCCACTGAGCAGTGTAAAAAGTCTACTTTCAAAAACCTCTGATATGTGGAATGTGAAAACCCCCCAAAAACTTAAGCATAAACTGGTAAAGGAAGGGAGAGAAAATCCCCTCCCCTTAGGTACAGGCATGCTGAATGTTATACGAGAACTGTGACTCATAGGAAGCAATCTTTACAATGTCCTGTGACAGCCAGGTATCTACCTGCAATAACGCTTCCCTACAACAGCTCCATACCCTGGGAGGCAGGAACTGTGAATGCCTTCTGGCCACAGCTCCCTGCTGTAAGCTGGCCTCAAAGCTCAGATGAAGCCAGGTCCTTTTCTGCAGCTACTCTGGTAGTCACCTGGATGCTGTTTTCTTCAGACAGCTTTGAAATTCCGATGAGACAGCTAGAAGAAAGTGGAGGACATCACTGAGATGCCCCACTTGGTCATCCTTCTGTGCCATAAGAAGAAGAAAAGGAAAGGAGAGCAGCTTTTATCGAGGGCAAAGCCATCGGTACGCCTGGATCCTGTCAGCACAGCTTGCAAGCAGAAGGGGAGTAGGAGCAGCTAGGGAGAGCAAGGCTGGCAATGCAAAATGCCCAGGGAGCAAGGATAAGAGCTCTCAGAGAGCATACCAAGGAGAAAGAAAAATCAGGTGTCAGGAAAGAACAGCCTGGGGAACTGGGGAAGCAAAACAGCTGGAATGGAAGAGCTCCCATAAAAAGCAAAACCAGACACTAATTCCACTTTTGAGAGGAAAGACTAAGACACGTATTGCATTAAAGAAAGCTAAGAACACAGAGTGCCTTCCCTAATGTTATTCTTCCATGCAAGTGGTTTCCATAGCGATGTTGCTTGATTGCAAGCGAGAGAGGAGACGGCCACAAGGCAATCTCTGCTAGGATGCTGTTCACACCATGAAAAAACACGAGACCTCAAATCACTCAGAGAAAAAATACCTCACTGTAGTTGCTCAGTCCCCAAAGCATGTCTGAGAAGGAAAAGCTCAAATAGCCTTTTCCTTCCCCTGGGCAAAGTCAGGACACTTTCCCTCTCCATCCTGAAAAGCCTGCAGAAAGTAAAACCTCTCACTGACCTTGCTATATCTTCCACCAACAGGCCTGCTGCATCCCAGCCCTTGGGGCAACCAATCAGAAAACCTGCTTCAACCCTCCAGTCCGTCACAAACACTGTCAGGAATGACACTGGTAAGCTGGAAAAGCCAACAAAATTTCACACAAAAATTGAAGTGAAAGAATTCTTTCTTATACTTTCCTACACTTCACTCAACACTGATTAGTACATTAAAGAGCTTTATTGACCCCTGGCAGTTAAATGGAAAGCTTTCTTGTTGTAGCACTGAAAGAAGGGACAGATTTTCCAACAGCTGTCTAATATCTCTGTCAACATGGAAATGAAATAGATTTAAGGACCTCGGAAAAGCAACTGAACATTTAGTGCCCAGTAATAATGCATTGCAATTTCCACTCGCAGAAGCTGGAATTACTCTCAGTCTGTTCTACCAGCTTTATAAATAAACATCTGGCACAACTTTATTTTTAGGGAAAAAAAATCATCTAAAAGCAGGCTACTAGCTGACCGTCTCTTTATTAATCCAGCTACAGAGGCACAGTGTTTAAAAAATGCTAGTGTGAACCTGTGTGTCATGTTCAGGCCCACAGGGAAAAAAATGGGTAACAGTAAATAATGAAATAACAGAATAAATGAGAGTCAATTTCAGTGGGATTTGTGAAACACACCGGAACCCTTCAGATCCGTGTACAGCAGTGCTCAGATCAATGAACAAAGTAAAAAACATCACAGTGTTTCCATCCTCCAGCTGCACACAGCACTTCTTGTTCTTAGATCAAGGCTCTGTGATAAAGAAAGATCAAGCAAATGTAGCCCCAGGACCTGTGAACAGATGTCAGCTGCTTTCCTTGGTCCAGCCCAGCCTGCTACAGTTCATATCTTAAAACCAACAACAAGATTAAGCAATTATTCCCTATATGCTTGTTATTGTCGTCCAATAAAACAGCATCTAAAATAATAGCTTTTCTCCTGCCACCCAAGGTTGAGTACTGCAGAAAAATGTGTTGAAACTGATTAGGTTACAGAGATAGGCCTGCATAAATAATTGCTGAAAGTCACCTAAGTCAAAATAATAATAGCAGAGAAAATTAACTTTCAGATAGAAAAGCTACATGTCTATTCGCTCATTTGTATACTGAAGACTAATTCAGCAAATGAAGAATACAATTCTTGGGACAAAACAGATAACCCATGGATTCATGGTGATAGCTGTTACAAAAAGTAGGTCTATCTTGAGATCAATTGGCCATGAGAAGTTTTAAATTCACTATTATTTTTTTATTATTATCATACAACCATGTTAAGATTTATACAACTTTCTTGGTTGGTTTGCCCTGTATGTCACCAAGGGAACCTAGATTTACAGATAATTAGGTAGAATACTTGAAGCAGTCCAAGAATTCCTTTCATGCAGTTGAAAGGTGTCTTTCTTTTCTTGAATTTATTTTTTTTTTCTGTCTCCTATCTGTCATCAGTTACTTTCTTCAGAACTGGCACACTGTACAGAGTAGATTTCTTCTTCAATAAATATCACTGTTGTCATTAAAGATCATCACTTCTCTGTGCAGTCAACAGCAATTTGAATGTGGAAACCTTCATGACAATCCTCCCTCTCACAGGAGAGGAAATGTCTTCGGTCAGTATCTCATCCCTCAAGGTCTCTCTTCTTGGTCCTGAAATAATATTTATAGCCCCATTTGTCTTGTCAGTGCCATTCCCTCTCCACAAGAAGGAGCCAGTTCAGAGTAATCATTACCACCATGTTTTATGGAGCAGTCTACATCTAATAGCAAATACTCCTCCTGGGCCAAGTTGATGAGAGCAGTGTCGTGTCTGCTGAGCACTTCTGCTGTCTCTGCCTAGCTCATTCAGCATGGCCGATTGGTCTCCTTTTCTATTTTTACTTCAGTTTTTGTATTACTATCCCATAAATGGATATGTTTCAAGTAATGTGACAGGCTCTCTCTCCCTCTTGACTATTTTATTATTTTCAGTGAAATGTATTTTGTACGACTTCTTTCGCTCATCATCATAAACACTGAATAAGTAGATTTTTCCTGGCAAGTTAAACAAGTCTGACAATTCTGTATTCAGGGCTGAATGCAAGTTAAATAACATTGTGCTGATCCACTATGAAAAATAGCAAAACATGCAAAACCTCCCCTAAAATCTGACATCTTACAGTTACAAAGGGGCTTTCCTACCAACAATTAGGCTGCAGTTGAAGGTATAGTGCATCACTTTTAACTCTAGTAAAAACCTTTCCTTCTAATTCCAGATGAGCAAATATATGACTCCTTTTCTACTAGTAACAAAAGAATTTCTATATTTTCATTCACATGCAGAACCTAACTTGGACCATGTACATCTGGTGGACTTGCAGGATTTGTGAGGCATATCAGTGCTGAACTTGAAAAGTTTTAATTTTGAGGAGCATTTCTGCATAATGTTTATGCTGAGCCTGAATTTACAGAGTATGTGGCTAAAGGCAAACTTTTAGGGAGACTGCAAATGGCCTAACCATAATCTACAGGCATGAAAATTGAGTCCCAGAATCCTTGTTGTCATGTAAGAAACTTGGAAAGATACAGATAACATGGAAAATGCAACTAGTTATGCGTATTTTTTCACATTCGGTTCCCCATAATCATGCCCATCCCCACACTGACTGCCAAGGGTGACTTATTGGTTTGGTGAAATTTATGATCTTTATCCCTCAATGTTGAAGAAAACTGTTGCTTAATGCTAAAAAGAGATAAAGTTGACTTGAGGTAGGCTTTGAAGTTCATGAAATACTTTACCTGCCGTCATGCACCCCGCTGCAGACTATCCCTAATTTATCACAATCATCATGTCTGTCTTAAGGTTTTGCATTCTTCAGCTTGTAGCTTCCTCCCTTCCTTCCCTGCCCTCTTCTCCCCTGTGCGCCCCACCAAGATTTAAGTCCTTGCAGTTTCAAAAGGCGGGAAACTGTCAAAAAGGCAATCAAAAATCAAAAGGCAGATAAAAGAGTTGAATGTATGTGTATGTATGAATTTTAAGGAACTTCACTATTATTAAAAGTTCATAAAAGGAAATTCTTATGAGTTTATAAATCTCATCAATTTTGGAATGCCTAGAGTTGGCAATACTATGTGGTTTCTTGGAGTTCACAAAGCACTGACCACCACAAGGCTTCCTGTATCCCGGAGTTTTAAAATATGCAAGAGCATCCAGTTCCTATTAGATGCCCAATATTCATATCTAAAATCACATTTTGGCCACCAAAGAGAAATTAATAACCCGTCACTCACCATTTTCTGTGGTAATTAAGGAGTTGCTCTAAACTGAGCATTGCGAATTTTCCGTGTGTTAATTTGCTGCCGCTTTTTAGTACAGTAGCTGAGGAGTCCAGAAATCAAAGAGATGCAGCAACTTCAAACATGAATACCTAGAGCTGTGCTCTTCTGAATGAAAATGGACACAGAAGTGAAAGCTAACATTTTTCTCTATAGACTCCTTCACATGGGTGTGTTTGATGCTTTCCTCTATGGGGTCGGAAGCTGGAATTAAGTAATGAATAAACATGTCTTATTGAAACAACTTTGACATTTCAACTAAGTTTACACATTAATTAAGATAAGGTTGTCCTAGCCCCCCCAAAGAGGAGCAGAAATTTGAGAGAACACGGTGGTTGAAGTATAGTATAAAAAGCTGTATGAACACTTTGTTAAATGCACAGATTTAACCCTGCTGTTTTGCTCCTAATCATTATTAATTGCCTCCAGTGGTGGACATTAATTTCCCTATTGCAGCAACATGCATCTTGAGTTTGGGCATATCCTAATATATCAAGTGGGACAGGTGATATAATTCAGCTGGTCACAGCTGGAAAGAAGACAGCCACCCACATGCAAGCAGTCTGTCAGCCTTAGTTACGCTGCAGACACCACCACAGCCTCCATAACAACATTGTACATTTATCTCTGGGGATAACTTTACAAGAAGTACAGCCGATCAGTTCATCCTATTTAATCTGCTGTTGTCTTAGCAGGAATAAGAATGCTTCAGCCTGGGCTTTAGCTCTGAATTTGGAAGGGGAAAAACTTGGGGCTGGGTGTGCAGAAGAGCCTGGCCCTTTCCTGGTTGCTAGAAAGGGGAGGAAGTTGGTATGGTGTCCCAAAACAGGGCATGCCCCAGTAGCCAGAAGTCCAGTGCTGGCATCTGGACCATGAGAGATTTGCGTTCACATCCCTGAAGTACCCAGTTCGGACTGGAACCCACTTGCCAAGCATTGCATTTGTAGGTTCATGTAATGGTCACTGAGCCGGAGCAGCTCTGCCAGTAAATTAACTATTTCTTCCATGTGTACAAGGGCATGAGAAGAGGACACAAGTCCACCTTGTGGACTTGTGTGGACTGGTGGGAAGATCCTCTATTTGAAGGCAAAACATGCAGCTGCAAAAGCCTGCTCAGCCTGCAGTTCTGGTGGGAAGAGAGTGCGCCTTGCTGTCTACTTTGAGGCAGAAGTTTTCCTCCTGGACTCAGGAAGGACATATATTTCCACATGAAGTTTCTGGGTTTAACAGTGGCACATATCCAGGTGAAGAATGCTTCCTTGGAAAAAAAAACCTTGCCCAAGTGTCCTGATTATCTAGTTAATGAAACATTTAAATTACTGCTAGCTCAGAGTTCCTTTCCCAGTATGCGCCGTAACTACACCTCAGCAGCTGTTATGGTGTATGCACTGAATTTAAGCTAGAACATAAAAGAAGTCTGAGGAAACAAAATACTGTATAAAAGGATCTTGGGATTTAGCCCAGAGGAAAGATGGGGGTTTAAACTGGGCAGAACCAGGTTTCCACAGTTGCCTTTCTTAACTGTAATTAACTGTAATTTTTCAAATTGCAATTACCCTTATTTGTAGAAACCAGCAAAGGATTAGCCATGGGGCTGTCCACCACTTGGTTTAATAAGTATGCACAAGTTTGTTTGCTTGTCCTAACCATTGTCCAAATGTGCAAAATATATTTGTCCAAAAACAAAGGAGAAAATTTAGGGTGGTGAAAATTTCTGCAACAAGGTCTTCCATTTAAAATTTTTCAGTGAATTGTGAAAGCATCTTTCCAAAAGTTACTTTCTTTTTAATATAAAATGATGAATGTATTTTGGGAACCCAAGTGTCATGCTCCATTCAAAGAGTCTTTAAGACAGTTCTTATTTGGACCACCTTGGTGATTCCTGGTAACTACTTTGCTTCTGAGTTCACCACTGTAAAAGTGAAGTGTAAGAATTTAAAAAAGCAACTCAGTTATTTAACAGATCATGTTCTGTTGTAATAGACTGATATAACTTGATGGGCCTTTTTTCTGGTTCTTGGTTCTTGTGCCTTTCAAATTATCCTAATCACATAGGTGTAATCCTGCAAGTTCTTGCTGCATTTTGCAGATATGCCTTATCATTCAAGGATGGCACCATAGAAGTGCAGTTGTTTAATGAACCAGAACATGGAGGTGAAACTAGTCCTTAGCATCTTAGCATGTAATAACACTTTACACCGAGCATTATATAGTGTGTTTTTAAGTGCTCAATGATTAGGCTTGATGCATTTAACCTAGCTGAAAATTATAAGTACTAAAGATAAAGGAAAAATATGTTTATATGGCTTTGAAAGGTATTAATTCTTCACTGCATCTGTGAATTATTCCATACCAAGTTTCTCAAATGATATCTTGATAATTAGATCTCCATTTCTTTAAAGGTGACATTCTGTCCTGACAGCATCTAAATTACATTGTTTTCTTTTTTTGTTGGGTCAACACATTGTCAAAGTGAGTCACAGTGGATTCTCTCTGTCTCCTGACTTTGATCTCTGCTTTTTCCCATAGAAGAGTCCAGGTTGTGGCTCAGCAGTGTGTCAGTCCTGGTCAAGTACTGCAGGCATGCAGGGCTGTGTTTACCTCTTTCTTGTTCCCTAGTGTTGTTGGAAGGAGCCAGCATTCCACTTGCAGCGGATGGGTCTTGTTCTCTCTCAGTCTTCCTTGGAAAACTCTGTCTGCTTATCTCTGGACAGCTTTATATTTCATCTGGACTGGCACCTGGTTTGGAGGTCTGGAACACAGTGTTTATGTTTGTCTCCTCTTTTTTTACCACTTCTAAGTAATGCTGTTTTACAACCCAGGAACCAAGTGAAGGCTTGAGTAGGGGAAAGATTTGCTACAAAATCCAAGAAGGAAGGAAAACAATTCTGGATATACTGCAGTTTTTGTCATGATCTTAGACAAGATGTTTTTTTGTTATCTAGGCAGGAGTGTTTGGGTTAAGCTGCCAGTGCCACTCTATCACAAATCTCCCTGCCAACCTGTGAATCAGATGCTCACAATCAAAATGGGTCAATTAAACTGTTGGGTTGCCTGTTTTGGATGGCTTGGCTGAACAACCTTGTTTTAGCTAGAGCTGTTATTTATGAGTTATCACAGGAAGATTCCAGTGTTATGATCACTGTTATTAACACAAGTTTAAAGAAGCAAAGGCTTTGTACTAAAAAGGAAACAGTCAGGGAGAAGCCTCACACAGTGGTATGTGGGCTGAATTCCTTGCAGCAGTATACATTTCCCTCTTAATTAAAATAGTTAAACTGTGGAACTAGACATTGATGCAATATGTTGTTCCCATTCTGGAAATACATTCACTAAGAGTTAATAAATAATCTATGAATTCTAATCTTTTAAAGTCATTTCAGAGGGATGAAGTCATCTGCTATAATTGTAAATGCAGTACCTCTGCCTTCACTGCATTCAAATGTAAAGGTGAGAAGCTGATTAGAGGTGCTGGGTTGCTAGAGATAGATGTTCCAATTTAAATGCTGCACCATTTGTTTTTAGCAGATTGAGACACTAGAATAATGTTTCCTTTTATTGTAAGGCTTTAGCCCTGGATTTCTACCTGCTTACCCCAGATTTAGCCGAGAAAAGGGATAAATTTTCTTCTTACTAAATTTGCAAGGATTGCTGCAAGCAATACAGGCTGCCTAGATAGACCAGATTTCCCTACTACACAGCACTAGTTAGCTGATGCCAGACCTACAAGAACATCACATTCTCATTCTGACATCTGAGTCTTGCTGCAAGAAACACAGTTAAAGCTGCTTTTGATCAATGTAAGGGCATTGTTCTTCTTTGCTTTGCTTTGCTTTGCTTTTCTTTTAAGAGGAGCTGAGCCAACTTACTTGGAAAATCAAGCTTTCCATTTCAGATCCTAAACTGAAAGTACATGGCAGGCTGTAAATCTCCCTAAGCAGTGGGATGACTAGTCATTGCTGAGTTTGGTTTCCCACTTCTAGACTGCTACCAGTCTTGGGGTGGATCATTTAAAACTACTTTGTGGGTGACTGTGTTGTCCAGCAGTTGCAACCAGAACTGCAGCACAGACGCCTTAATTTCTGATACCCATGCTTCCTCAAGCAGGTTTAATTCTCTCGACAACAGTCAAATTAGCTGACACAATGCTGTCAGTCAGTGCAGGCAAGGATAAGCCATATCAAGCTTCAGATTCACTCATGTCCCATCAGTTGTTTACTTATGACAAAATGTCAAGGTTTGGAGCATGACTCCCCCTCACCTCTAGCAAGTAGTGAGTTTTAATTGAAATCATATCATCAAAGGGCTGCAGTCAAGCACTGCTGCAATTCTTGGTGATCACAAGCCCAAAGGGAGTGACTTTAATGAAGCATAGAGCCCAAGAACCTCCCAGCTAAAGTCCCATCTAAGAGAAAACTCAAGCACATTTGAAAGTGCAGAAATACTCAGAGCAAAGATGAAACTTCCCTCACATCTCCTGGAGTGGAACAGAAATGTTACTCACTGAAGATCTAGCCCTAGCTAAACCTAGTGCAGCAGAAATGAAAGGCTATACTGCTTTCCTAGGTTATTCAATACCCCAGTATTTTACATGAATAACAATGGTAGCATTATCCAGTGTATACATTATATAGAGACAGTCAAAAATGGTATATCAATGATAGCATCTTTAATAGCCATAAAAATAAAGTGAGGAAGACAGTGGGTGATAAATATAGAACAGCCCGTATTGATCCATCTGCATTTGGTTTGTTAGATTTCTTATACAGTTCATGGGAACAAAAATCTGTCAGTTCTTCCTCCTTCAAAATAAACTGCTTTCCATTAACAGGCAGCAGATGATCTCACGGGTTTTAAAGAAACATGCAAAGGATATGATGAAGATTATTAATATAGCTATAAATTTCATCAGCCTTGCCTCTTGAAACTCGGACAACTGCTCTCAGCAATAATAATAATAACAATAACAATAATAATAATAATAGCCTGAAGATCTTTTGTATCTCTGTAATCTCTCTATGCCACTCACAGTTATGGTAACTTTAAAAGTGGTACTTAAGCCCACCTCATAGGAAAATATCCCTTGCAATGCCTTAAGTGTGCATTAATCCTGGATCACATATGAGGCAGCTTCATGACAGCCCCACTGCATCTGAGGACTGCCATGCTCACCTGGCAGAGGACAAAGAGAAGCTCTGCAGTCCCTCTGCAGTCATCTTGTGGAGAGCCTGGACTGTAGGTATCCTGGCCAGTTTGCCATGGGCACATCTTTCCATGTATCCCTTCAAATCTGGTGAATGTTCCACAGAAAACTGTTAATCATGTAGCAGCCTTGGGGATGCCCCACAGCCAGAAGGATAGGAGACAGGCCTGGTAGTGGAGGAGGCTTGAAAGCTTTGTGGTAAGTATGTGAATGCTGGCAGATTGTGCCAGAGCTACTGCTGCCCCCCTCTGCTGTTTAATCCTGAGGCAGCACACTCCTTCACCAGCCTGACCATCGTCTGCCTCAGCTGTCAGGGGCTTCCATGCCTTCAGTGCATACTCTTCAGATATTGCTCAGCTGGGGTGCATTGGCACATCCCATGAGACCAAAGTGTCTTCCTATGTTCAAGGTTGAACAGAGAGAGGAAGAATGAAAGCACAAATAAAAAGATCATGGAATCATAGACTACCAGGTGGGAAAGAAACCAAGGATTACCTGGCCCAACCTTTCGTGACAAAACCACGATCTAGAAAAGCTGGCCCAGCAGCCTGTCCAGCTGAATCTTAAAAGTATCCAACAAGGGGAAATCCACCACCTCCCTGGGGAGATTGTTCTCATTGTGGAAAATGAGTGACCGATTATCATTGTGACTGATTGGTCTCATTGTGAAAAATCTTCCTACTGTGTCCAATAGGAATCTCCTCAGGAGTAACTTGTACCCATTATCCCTCATCTTTTCCATGTGACTCCTTTTAAAAAGGGAGTGTCCATGTCCATTGCAGCCACCCTTTAAATACTGGAACATGGTGATAAGGTCTCCCTTAGACCTCCTTTCTCAAGGCTGAACAAACTTGAAACAGTTCTCTCAGCCTTTCCTCATATGGCAGGCAGTCCATCCTTTGATCATCTTTGTGGCCTTTCTCTGGACCCTCTCCAACCTGTCCACATCTTTTCTTTCATAGCGGGGACCAAAACTCAGCACAGTATTCCTGGTGTGGTGTGATAAGCTGTGCTGGTTTTGGCTGTGGTAGAGTTAATTTTCTTCACAGTGGCTATTAAGGGGCTGTTTTGGATTTGTGAAGAAAACATAGTTGATAATACACAGTTATTGATGAACTGTGCTTACAGAGAGCCAAGGCCTTTTTGGCTTTTCTTCCTGCCACACTGGCAAGGAGACTGGGGGTGCATGGGAAGCTTGGAGAAGACACAGCCAGGACAGCTGTCCCCAAACGGCCAAAGGAATATTCCATACCATATGACAACACATTCAGTATATAAGGTGGAGGGGGAAGAAGGAGGGAAGGAGAGGTATTTGGAATGGTGACATTTGTCTTCTCAAGTCAGCATTATGCATGATGGGGCTCTGCTCTCCTGGAGATGGCTGAAGCTCTGCCTGTGAACTAATTCCTTGCTTTGCTCTGCTTGCATGCATGACTTTTACTTTCCCTATTAAACTGGTTTTATCTCAACCAGTTTAGTTTTCTAGCTTTTGTGCTTACAGTTCTCTCTCTGATACCGCCGGTGGAAGAGGGAATGTGTGGCTGCATGGTTCTTGGCTGCTGACTGGGGTTAATCCATGACACAAGCTCTGAGTACAGTGGGATAATGACATTTTTATCTCAACTGGTGATGCCCTTGTTTATGTAACCCATCATCTTGTCGGTTTTCTGTGCTGCAGAAGCACACTACTTGCTCATACTGAGCTTGTTGTCTACCAGGATCCCCAGGTCCCTTTTCACAGAGCTGCCCCAGCCTGCGCTGCAGTCCTGCATTATGTTTTTCCAGGTGCAAGACCCTACATTTGTCCTTGCCAAACTTCATAATGTAGTTGTTAGACCAGTCTTCCAGCCTATCCAGATTTTCCTGCAAAGTAACTCTCCCTTATGGAGTGTTCACTTCTGCACTCAGTCTGGTATCAATGGCAAACTTTGTCAGGGTACAATCAGTGGCATCTTCTAACCTAAAGTGTATGTTGTTTTTGTCAGATTATTATAAATGTCACAATCTGCTCAGAGGCAAGTACATAGGGGATTTTGAAATGTGTGTACCTGTGTTTGGTGGGCTCTGTGTGCTCTCCAATATGTAAAATATTTTTCCCATTGAGACCCCTGGTGCTTTCTTCTACATTCCCAGAGCATGTGGGAGGTTTTTCACGGGACTTCTCTTTCCCTCAATGGAGAGGATGCCTGAGCACTGAGTGCACACTATTTACCTTCCAGCCATGACACATAGTTATGTATTTTGGAGGAGAACAGCAACATTTCTAGTATAGACAGCACTCACAAAATGGCTCAGAAATACTCCCTATTTTCAATTAATTCAAACAGTTGAACAACTTAATTTCTGCTGTGTTTGGAGCATGACGCAGTTCTGATATGTCACATTGCATTAGGATTTTGCACATGGTATATGCTCATCTCAGTTTCAGGCTTCCTGTAGTACGAACAAACTCACTTATTTTCTGATCAGATTCCCATTTCCTGCCCCTGAGTCACAAGAGGAATACAGCCCTGTTATGGACAGCAAGATGCAAAGATCTTCTAGAAACCCTCTGCTGCTGCAGTTCACCAGTTCCTTAAATTCCAGTTACTTCACTTTTTTTCCCCAAAGAAATGTTATTGAAGCCAACTACTGGTTTGAACTCCTTTCCAAGTGAGTGTGAGATGAAGAGAGGAGGGAACATCAGCCGAAGACACTGGTATGCCATTTTTGTTGACCATTTTTCACCTTGAAGCTGGTGTTGGTATGTGACACCCAAGGATCACAGCCAGGGTGCAAATCATGCCATTTCATTTGGAAGGCGTCACTTCATATATGTGATGCTCATGTGTTGAAACACATTTTATTCTAAGCAAGGTCACCTTCTAAGAAAGGAGTGATGGCATCTAAACTGCCTGTAGTCCCAGACTCATGCTGACTTTTAAACCATACCATAGGGCTGACCAAGGAATAATTTGTTGTTCCAGGTCAGGAGCATGCTGTCAACCTCATGGAGCAGACAGCTGACTTCCAGCACCTGGAAAGAAGTTGAGCTACTACTACGAGAGACGTGTTAGCTGGTACAGCTCCCGTTGCTGCATGCCTCCTCAGCCTCCCCATGTATTTTACACTGCTGTGTACTGCATTTTAATATAGTTTCTTGCACAGTTTCAAGGAGGGAGTTGGGAAAATGTTAATCAATATTGTTATAAACAAGCCTTTAACTCAATAGAATTGTTTGACATATTTGAGTTCTTTATCCCGCTTGGTTATCACATATGCACACACACACATGTACAAACACACACTTAAATTACCTCTGTATTTTAAAACTGTGCTACTCTCTTTGTCCTTGTATCCCTTCCTCTAATGTTTGTGTTCCATTTTCAAAGGCATACAGGCATGCACTGGTATCTGATGATCTGTGTCTTTTCGAGTCTGCATGCAGATGCAATTTCACTGTTTGGGTAATGTTTCCAATGGACAGCCTTCCAACAGACTCACATTGCTCTTCCATCCTTTGCCCCTTCCCATAGACAAAAATGACCAATGAAGCCCATTACTTATCTATCAGATAATAGGTCTGCTTTCCACAGATTCCTTATAAAGCTCCCTTAGCAAAATTTGTTCTGGACATCGAGAAGACATTAGGCTAAAACATTGCTTTTTTGGGGGGGTTAATTTAGCGTTTAAATTCTTTTTCTCTGTTGACTTCTTTAGTGGAAAATTGGTTCCCTATGTACAGCAGAATTTAACTGATCCATACTTCTGTGATAAAGGAAAAAGTCAGTCTTACAGTAAAGAATTCTCCCCATAACGCTGACAGCATCATGTCTTAAATATAAGTAAGAGGCGTAGAGGAAAATCTTGACACCCAAACTTGGAAAAAGATCATGTCATAAAAATAGATTTAGTTACTTTTTGTTAGTTCTAGAGCATTGCCAGTGATTATGAGAGAGAAGCAATTGTGCTTTGTAGGTTTGACCAAATTTCAAAGCACGGTGCCCTACTGCACCAAGTACAGAATGGTTCAAGCCCTGAAAAACTGCAAATGAACTACAAGAGGCTCTATTCACTTCTGTATTTAGGGCCATATGTCTGCCCCAGAAGGGCCTGGGATCCACTGGCACATTGTGTTTTCCATATGCATCAAACCCTTGCAAGTGCATCCAAACCCAGAGAAACTCAGATTTGCTGGTCAGCTCATGATGCATTTTTGATGACTGAAAGATGGTCCCAGATTAAATTCCAGAACTCCAAACCCAGGCCAACATTTCTAACACAATGAATTTCCAAACCCTGCAAGCCACAACATCTGGAGTTACAGCAGTTGTTGCAGGGCCTGCTTATCAGACAGACAGCCTCACACAGACCGATGAATAACTCCCATCCTCTTTGCCCATCACATCAGAAGACAGAGCAGAGAAGCTCTGAGGGGGCAGCAAGGGCCATACCCAAACATTGCCCCCCTCAGCATCTATATGGGCAGAGACTGCCTGGGTGATGGGTGCATGTGTGCTGCTTCCAGCAAGGATGTGTGCCTGCAGCTCTGCTGGGTGCCCTGCTCTTCCAGAACCTTCTGGGGGCATTTATTTTGCACTCTATTTTTCTACAGACTGATATGTCTTCTCCCTGGCGACTGTGAGGAGTAGCAAGGAAGAGAATGACTGTGGCTGCCTGGTGGGGGATGCATAGCTACTGCAGTTTCCAATTTGGCAGAGCTCACAGAAATAGCTCTTGCAGAAATATGTATTCCTGAAATGACCTAAAAATAACCCAGTATAAACCTGAAGTGTATATAAAGTTGGAATATAAAGATGTAAAAGGTATAAATCACTCTGCTCTGCCTGTCCCAGGGAGCACCTTCGTGGTTGTGTTATTCCAGCCCGTACCATGCCTTACCCCTCCACACCACGACTGTTCTCCTGGTTTGAAGGACTTGATTTGAAAGCAGCAGAAGGATTGATGCTGCCTTAGCTGGATCGATAGGCACCCATGCCTTTGGAGAAAATTTTATTTGTGCTTATGAAATGAGACCCTCATGAGATGTAAGTTCTTGTGGGAACAGAGGACCACTGCTCTTCACAAATATTAAAAAGCACTTGAAGTAAAAAAAAATACAAAGAACCAGCTCCTCTGATATACAATTAGTTTTAAAATTACCTGCTGTACAGAAATAGAGGTAAATTGTCTTTAGCAGGTTTATCTCCATTTTTAATAGCAGTGTCTGAAAGTCAGTAGAGTCCTTCACAATCCTATATCCAAAATGAATATATGAATATATTGAGAAATTAGCATGAAATGGTGAATATGGCAAATGTATTTCACATCTCCAAACAAAGACAAATGAAAATCAAGACTCTCTGCAACATTCCTCCTAAAAAAAAAAAAAAAGAAGAAAGAATCATCTTACTGAATAAATTACACTTGAAGAGTCAGCAGTGTTTCTTTATGGTCAAAGATTAATTCTGAGGACCAGAAGCCTGAACCAGCAAACAAAGTACCTGCTGCTGTCTGCCCCATCCTGAGAGCTCTTCACAGCAGAACTGAGTAAATAATTCGCAGTAGATAATTTACCCACACAAAAGCTTTCTTTTTTCCACTTACTGAATGTCAGTACCTTGATTGTGGCTTCCTCTAATTTATTTGTAATTCAAATTTACTTGTCCAATTTATTATCTTTCTTCTTTCCTAACAGGTCGGATAGACTAGACTGTGAAGGGTCTGCTACAAGTGTTTCAACCCGCCTGTTCGAAAGGGAGCTGAGTTCATAATGAGTAGTATCATATGGTTTGTGTTTTTTTCCCTCTATCAAGAGGAACAGAAATTTTGTGATCAGGGGAAGAGCTTTGGGTTGATAATATAAATTTTGTTCTGCTGGATAAAACCAGAAGGGTTTTCCTCAAAGCTTCAGCCGTAGAAAAATGGTGGTACTGCAGTCTCTGCTGTCTATGTTCAGAGCTAAAATGAAATCTTTTTATTACATTCACTTGAAATAATGACATCTGCTACTCCAGGCAAATTAAAACCTCATTCACTTGCTTGTATGCCTGGGCTCTAGAAAAATTTCCCAATGAACTTGAACACCTACTGTGTTAAGCAGTGTCCCTTTTAAATGTACTAATTGCAAAACATAGACTGAAGAGAAATGGTCACAGCAGTGGTGGATGAAGAGTTTTTGTCCCTCATTAAGTTTAAGCTTGAGGCTCTGGTAGAGCTTTGTCATTTCAGCCCAGCACTTCTGCTATATGGCAGTATTCAAGCATGCAGACTTCAAATGGTCTTTTCATGGGCATTCAGGCAATCCAGGCTCCATCGCTCTAACGTCTGCAGAAAACAAACAGGAAAGAGCTGGGAAGCCTGGGCAAAGGGAATCCATTTTCAAGCCACCAGTAACACTAGTCCACTAATGCAATCCACAATCTTGGCCTCTGGATTTGAGAGATGATTAAAAAAAACCCCAAAGCCAGAAACAAATTGGCATCATCTAGCCAGATGTTAATGGGACACTAGCTCTTAATGGATGTTTGCTGCTATTCACACCGCTGTGTATCACTACTGCTTTCTTCAATTTACATAATCAGATATAATCCGTGAATATGTTCATGCAAATTTTAGCAGAGGATGGATTTGTAGAGCAGGACGTCTCAGTTACAATGTGCTTTAACTAGAAAGCATTTATGTGAAATACAGAAATGACCACCTCAGGTAACATTTCTGTAATTTTTAATTTAATTTCTGTAATTGTTTTACTGTGAAACCCAATAAAAATTAGACAAAACTTGGAAAGTTTGGTTATTGTTTGCTCAAGTGGATGTATGAGGGGTGAGGTGTATGTATGCAGCTTTGGTTTGTGTTTAAAATCCTAGCGGTTCACAGCCATTTTCCCATGCCTGTGGGCTCTGGCCCATGGGTTGACTAGTACCTTTCTGAAAGATCAAATGCATCCAGATGTGGATAGGCAGAGTTAAAGGCTGCACACGGCCAAAGAATCTGCTCCAATTTTGTCCAAAATCTCAAATGAAGGGCCTACTCTGTCAGGCTGACAACAGTGCTTACCACTCCAGTGACAGTGGCCTCTGGTATCCAGAGGAATAATTTTCTTCCCTTTTGCTCTTTATTTTCACAGGCCTTTGCACTTCTCAGACCTGATCTTAGGGGAGAGGAAAGCATCAAATTAATGCAAGAGGGCTGCACTTCTGCAGGGCAGGGCAGAATCCCAGGAGAAACCCCATCTCACCCCCTCAAGCCTGTCTGCTGCAATGGTATCACTGACAGAGCACCCCCACTTGCCACAGTCCCGCCAACCTCTGGGGCAGCACAGCCTCAATTGCACCAAGGACAAGCAATGAAATATTCACACGCCCATGCACCAGACCCAGCAGGCCATGGGGTCTCAGCAGTGATCCCTGAGTCCTCAGCAACAAGACTCCTCCGTGAGCCATTTTTTCCCGATGTAAAGTGGGTCTGGCTGTTGCTGGCTGGCTGACTGGCAGCTGAGAGGCTTTTAATGAGCATCTCTCCTCCTTGGCATCACTCACTGAAGGTGACTTCATCTGGGAGTGAGAGCTACAGTACTGGGCTGAATTGTCCTGAATTATTCTTTGCATGTCTAAGAAGGTATAACTGCTATTTAGAAAGGTTCATAAACCAGCAAAGCATCCAGAATATAAAAGGCAGAGAAAAAAAAAAAAAAGCACTGCATGAACCTATATTTTAAAATAAATTTCATTTATCCCAGTTGCCCCTTTTCTGAACCCCTAATAAAACAAACCTTCTTGGCAAAAGCTGAGGAGGGACAGAAAGAAACCAAGGCCCTGTGTATAATTCAGGAATTATAGGCTGTGCATGGGAAACAGTACTGAAAAATGCATGAGAGCCATTTTTAAAAAAAAAATGGACTATGGAATGCTAGCTTTTGTGGAAGAATCAAGATCAATAAATAGAAAGAAGCAAAACTGCAAAGAGCCTGAAATTGAGAGCAGAAAGCTCTCAAAAACCCAGCTGGGTTGGAAAAGAAGAGACATTGGAATTTTTCAGAGAAGGGTGGATGAGCTGTAGGGACAAACCTGAAGAAGACCCCATGTTATGCACATGGCTGAGGTCAGATCACAGAAGGGGGTTGTAACCACCAACACAAGTGAAGATTTTTGCTCTGGGAGAGAAAGAAAAAAAAAAAGGTAGGTCTAGAAAAGCCATAGCTGGAAGGAATGTCATATCCAGCTCCTCTTCCTCATGCTACCCAGCCTTGAGCTGCCACAGAGGGAACTGATGACTGGAAGTCAGCGCAACAGCCATGGGGAATGAAGATGTACCAGTGAAGCACAGCCTGCCTGAGATGAATGTGACATTAGTTTTGTGAGACTGTCATACTCAGACTGGTGTCCAGGAGCCAAAGATTATTGTAACAATGACACGGCAGCAGATTGAATTTCCTCAATGGCACAGGCAAGTAGGAGAGACCAGGGATGAGTGTCAGCTCAAGCAAGCAGCAGTGCTCACTGGTATAAGAAATGCCAGCCTTCACCCTGCTCCTTGTTTTATTTTTTAACCACAAAAAAATCACTTGCAACACAGAGGGTGACCACATAAATGCATGAGCTACACTTGAAATCCAAAGAAGACAAATCCAAAGAGTCCAAAGGTTTTTGTGAAAAAAATAAATTTGTTTGCAGCTATGCCTATAAAGCAGGATCGAGGATGTCATTAGACGTCAGACACTGCCTGTCCGGTGAAGTGTTTCCTGAGCCTGTAGATAGGCTTCGAGGAAAGTGAATGGGATAATTGCCTTTCCTGGAGCATCAAACACAGGAATGGGGTGGGAGGCAGAGATAGGAATGAAAAAGTAGTGCTGCACTGCCTGCCTGGTGATTTAGCAGGTGTGTGTGAGTGTATCTCAGTGCACACCCTCGAATAGCCTGGAAATCAAATTGCTGCAGAGTCTCTTCCTCGTGATTTTTAAAGGGCCTCTCTGTTGTGTGTTTTAGAGGCAGATTGATAAAGGAGCTGGGTAACACTGAAGTGTACTCAAAACTGATGTCACTCCCCAGGCTTGGGAGGCAAAACATCCCCAAATAGGAGGAAGCCAAGAGCCCAGGGAAGCCCTTGGCACATCTCTCTATCCTCCTCCTAGCAGCCACCAGCACAAGAGACGCAATTAGGGTCCAAGTCATCCCAGCTGATGCCCAGCTGTCAGACCCTTGAGGCAGGGGATCAGAGTCTCAGCTGGGTAGAAACACTAACACCACCCTCATTCATTTATGCTCCAGTCACACTGACTACTCCAGGACTAATCTGGGGAGAAGTGGGGACTTTGCACCAGAATAAATGTATCACTCTTTGTGATGGCCATGCTACAAAGCAAGATGCTCATTTGAATCCATGAGATTGGCATTTAAGAATGCAAAGGCCAGAGTGCCTGGCTTGGGAAAACAGGAGGAAATACAGGCAGAATTTTGCAGTCCTGGACAAACGTTATTACCTCTACCCATCACTTTGTCTTCCTGAAGGATCCTCTATATACTGGTCATCCCAAAGGTGTTACTGTGTTCTTAAAAACTTTTCAGTATAATTGAACTCGATCAACATATGGTGAAGCCAAAGCACAAGCTGACAAGCACAGGACTGACCCTTACATGTTGGTCATATCTTCCTTCCCCACAGAGATGTGACTAGGGAGAAGGAAAAGCCTTTATAAAGCCACTGATACTGGTTAAAATTAGAATTGGCTGAAAAAGGGTATTTGGGGGGATAAATTAATACACTTAAATTTTTATTTCACCTGAATTCAGGAGAACCAAATCTTGCACTTATATTTCTTTGAATTGTAGAAAGGAAATCCCCTACACAATTGTTTTGTTTTCTTCAAGCCGTTGACAGTTTATGTGCTGATGACTTACATGTTCGATGTTACAATATCAGGAGAAAAGGCTGGGTCTTTAAAGTATTAAAAGCATTTCTTTTTTTGTTTTGCATAAAAATGAATGAATTCTTTGTTCCTCTCATTTTGACATGCTTTGTGGAGAGTGTATGCTCAGCAAGTCTAAAAACTTTCAGCACAACCTGTCATAGCCTCTAGGAATAGACTAAATAAGTGTTAACCAAAGCATGAAATATGAAACACAACAACACAAGACAGAATGGAGTGAAACTCTGCTCTGATTTCAAATCATGCATAAACAGATTTTCTTGCTATAAGCACAGCAGCTGATTTTTTTTGGTTCCCTTGTGTTTAACTTGTGTTTTCTTTTTCAGTGGAGAAATAAGAAACAAGCTGGCATCTCAAAATATTTGACCTCCTCCAAATGAAATTATTTTTGTTATTCTAGCTAGATCCAATAAAAAATGAACAGAGAGAACTCTTCAGAAATGTGGTATCTTTTTAATGTGTATTTTCCTCTTCTCTTTCTACCAATAATGTTTTCTGGTCAGAAGGTACTAATAGCCCTTCATAGACAGCTTTAAAGACGAAGGGTCTAGAACTCAGCAGCTGAGTTCAGGACCAGTTCCCAAGAAATGTTATTCAGCCCCTAAAAAAACCTTTGGTAAAGTATAAAGCCTTATAGTGCCTTTTTAAAAAGGAGATAGCCCTTGGCATCAATATTAGTGTCTTTCATGGACATTTGCACATTGGACATATTTTTCAAATTTCCTACAACAAGGATATTTTGAAAAATAAAGAGCCTTGGTGAGTTGTTCGTGAGGTTCTTGCAGCTGCTACTTTACAGATTTCAGTAAATCTCACACTTCCCAATGTACTTCAGTCCCTGTTAGATCCTGTCTGCGAGCAGTTGTGTGGCACCGATATCTTGCTGAAGAAAAGTTGACAGGAAGTGTACAATGCTGTTTTTGTAGCAAAATGCAGTTACTTCTGTAGCCCATGCATTATTTTTAGGTTTTAAGTCAGCTCTACTCGGTAGACCAACGTAGCTATCTCCTGAGGGGTTTCCTTACATTCCCCCGAAACAATCAGCGTTGCAGCCAGCCAGGACTGGAGACAGGGCTGAGTGGACCCTTGGCCAGATTCAAGTTGGCAATTCATGTTTCCTTTATTTTTAGAGTGCGTATTATTGTTGCCCCAATGCAGATACCCTGTGTTTTTCACCCTCCTTTACAGGGCCTTGCAGTCCTTTGATGGTCAACCAGCTGTCAGTGCACACAGGGTATGGCTGAGATTCGGAAATTCAGTTCATGCTTGAAAGAATTCAAGCAGCTTACAGTGCTATGGAAAACAGACATGCCTTTAGTCTCCTTCCTGCATTACCCGTACAAACACGCCAAAAATCCTGTCGCTTTTGGTGACAGACCTCACTGCAACATAGCTGCACCTGAAAAAAGAAGTGTCACAGATGCACACTCTGCCTTGCAGCTTCAGCTGGGAGAAATGAGAGTCGCAAGTTCTGGAAATAAATCTGCCTCTCACTCAGCACCAGAAAACCGACAAGTGTTCGTCCATCTGCTGTAAGCAGTCAAACTGTGAGTTAGCTGATGTGATATTACGGCAGCGTAATTGGCTAAGGCTTTTTGGACCGTGCTCCATGCCCCTGTGCTGGATCTCCTGCAGCAGCATTCGGGGGGTGAGGGCTGAGGGCAGAGGGGCTCCTTGAGACCTGTCTGATGGAGATGGGCAGCAGTGGTGTGAACGGATGGCTGGAGCGGAGGCACTGCCTGACCACGTTAGCGCTTTCTGCCAGCGGCAATGATGGAGAAAGCTTTTGCAGCTGTCCCTCAAATCCCTGTGCCACATAGTCAAAACCCTTTCTGCTTCACAGCTAACCTGTAGTCACTTGTATCAGTTATCGGCCCTGGCAATGAACTTCTGCCTTAATATTTGAGCATCAATTCCTTTTGTCATCACTTTCCCTGCAGTGTCCTTAAATGGACATAAGATGAAGGTGATGGTAATGCATTCCCCGCACCATCTGCAGCATCCAGGCAGTGTGACCCACATGCTGACAGGGCCCACTGCCATGGCCATGAACGTCCCTTCCCTTGGCTCAGCTGGTCATGATACCTGCAAACAAAGTTGCCTTGCTTGCTTCACGAGGTTTTCCAGAAACTTTGCTGCTGGTAGAGGGGCTGAGCAGGGGCAATGCTCTTGTGTCTCACACTGGCATCACTCAGCATCACCATCACTGCATTTATCAGATTGGGGCATCCTAGATGAAGCCTGGCTGAGAGTCCCAGGGCCAGATTGCTGGTTCAGAGGTGAAGCACCACTATGATCAGGAGATGAAAGCGATGCCACATCCATCACAAACAGAGACACTGAAGAAGTGTAGAGAAGATTACACAGAAGTTGTAGCTCATTAAAGGAAAACATGCTGAGATATTTTTATGTTGTTGTTACTTATAAAAGAGTCACTTAACACAGCTTATTATGGTAATTACAGCAATGTAAAGAGAGACCTAGCAAAGATTATAGCACTTTAATACACCATCATCATGGCTTAAATGAAACATATTTAGGACTCAAACAAGGTGTCTCCCACATGCCTGACCAGGGGATAAAAGGAGGAGCAGAAGATCCTTGCATAAGCTGCTCAGGTTGCTGCAACATCCTCAAGCTGGCAGAAAAGCTGTCAGTGTTGACTCATCAAGAGGCAGAGGATTGACTAGAGGAGGCTGAGATGTGGGGCTGGCACTGCACGTGACCATGGGGGAGCCAGGGTGGCAGGAAAGATGGGATAGAGATGGACTGTGGGGGACATGGGGCCCAGGTAGACGACTTTGAGATGAGCAAGTAGTTCAAAGATCTCTCCTTCATCACCTCCATCACTCTGTCTGATGCAGGGATCATGCATCAAGAAAGAGCCTGTGAAGTCTCATGTTCGCCACGTGATCCGATAAATCCCCCGCTTACACCTCCAGCTCCCAGCAGCTGGGAGGAACTCAACCATAGAATTTAATGACCCTGGTAGGATTTGTCCTCCCTTAATTTATCCAATCCTTTTCTGATACAGAATTTATGTTTTCACCCCTGGAGGTGGTGTCACCTCAGACTGTGTACTCCTCTGCACCCAGATTTATGACAGTTCAAAATTCTTCTGTAACTCTTTACACTATAACTGCATACTACTTGGTTCTATTTGGTTCTATTATGGCAGAACCCATCTTTCCTGCGTAGGCTGCCGCAAGAACTTCCCAAATTCTTAAAAATCCCAAACTCCTTTGTCGGCTCCTCTCAGCTATCTGCATTTCTGCATGTCCCTGTGTAGGGAGCATCTCAGAGAATGTCACCATGAAATCTGCAGCCTGCTTATTTACCAGCACTCACCAATCTTCTCTAGCACTGTCAAATCTGTTATCTAGATGCTTCATGAGGTCTCCCACCTTCACCACCACCATGTGCATGGCAGTGGAACCCCCACAGCTATCACAAATCTGGTTTGGCCACCTTGGGCTCAGGAGTTAGCTTGTTTCTGGGGTAAATGAACCAATTGCAGTGCATATAACTTTCACAAGGTCATGGGGATTTTGTCGGTGATGCTCAGTGTAGTACTCTCAAACCTACTCCTCAGCTGGATTTTCACCTGTATATTACTGCACTAACAGATGTTTTGCTTTTCTTTGAATTATTTCTTTATTCAGTTTTCTGAGGAGCCAGGGCTGGAGAAGCCTGCAGCCATATCCTCTCCCACAGCTAAGCTACTGCTGCAGCCAAATTCTTCTCACTTGGACTGGGTCCCATAGTCCCAGGGGCAGCTACTTCAGCACAAACTGTAAATGAGTCAGTGCAGATCATGTTTTCTCAAGAAGGAATAACATGCAGACTTAGATTCACACAACCTGATTCTAGTCTCCTGAAAGGAAGGACAGCATCAAGCAAAACATTACTCAGGTTGAGTTGTCAGCTTACAGCAATTTAAGGTATGTGAAAAGCGAGGCCAATCAACAGCATCCATTTCATCCCTTTGCAAATATCCATATGGTGCTTGCTGTGCTGAGAGTGAAGTGTCCTTTCTAGCCTCAGAGTCATCATGTGGAGCTCTCACGGCCAGTTGCACTGGCTGTAAAGGTGACACTGGGGAAGCCTGGAAAATGACAGGAATGCCTTCTCCTTTTTAAATTCAATTTAGAGAAGTTAGAAAGGGTACTTGGTGACATTGACACAATGGGCAAATGAAGGCACGCAGGAGCGTGATGATCTCAGTTTCCATGTTCAACACAGGCATTGATCAGCTACACAGCACTACTCATTTCAGATCTCATTGAAAATTGTGGACAGTGTAGTTTGCAAACGTAAAACAATTGGTTAAACCACACTTAAGATTGTGCTGAGCACAGCCTTACTCCCATTTAGCAGAAGCTATGGCAAACCACCCTGAAAAGCTGCCCCGAATGCACTCCAGACTAGCCCCTCATTGGCTGCTTTCCTACCTGCAGGAACGTGTACAGGTAACATCACTCAGTAGAAAACACAGACACTTGTGAGATCTTGTGCAAAAGTAGGTGAGTGTAGTGTTCCATCCAGATGACAGAAATGACTGATCCTGGGAGAGCGTGTTTAAAACCCTGGCGGCATCTGGGCCTCTGTGGGCATGCCAGCCCCTGTCAGCCAGCACCCAACGCAGACATGATTTACATCCGTGCTGTGTGCGCGTGCACTTTTGGATAAAGATACCCTTGTGCTGAGGCTGCTGACACTCGATCCCGTTGCCGCAGATACGTGGTGATCAGCTGAGTGCCTTCACTGCAGGCAGATCTGGCTTACACCAGCAGAATAGGGAGCCAAAGCCAGTTTAGATTTCTGCTTCTGCAGCAGCAAGCAGATTCATTGACCCACCACAGCCAGGTCCGGTCTTGAAAACTGCTCTGCTTTACAGAGACAATTAAATCCCTTATGTGCAGCCTTGTCATTAAAACATATTTCAATTTAAAAGCAATATTTAGTAATACAGTTGGGTTTTTTTACCAGTTTATTTGGATGCCAGAGTTGAGCAGAAACCTCAGGACTGGCTGATTCACGCCTGTTTCATTTTTCCTTTCAATCTATTTTCTCTGAAAAGGAGACATAAGCAGTGAAACCAATATAGTTTTATTGGATCCAGTGCACTGCCACTAAGACAAATAAATGTACACTCAGACCACCACACTTTCATTAAAACAAATAGAATCTAATTCAAACTAGCATTCAATAGCTACAGATTTTGGTGGGTGTTTGTTTTGGTTTTTTTAAGAGATAAAATTAAATCTTACCAATACTTTTTCTCAATATGTTTTCACAATCAGATTCATTTGACCTAGGCAATATATATTTATCATAGGTAACACATTTTTATTAAAAGGAAATTTACAGAAACTAGGTTTCTTTTGAGCGTACAGAGAGGAATCCCAACCCATTGTAAGATTAGAGCAGAAGGACAGGTGAAAAAGTCTTGATTATTATTTTTTATGCTGGTAAAAGGCATTTCTACTTAAAGGTTTCTTTTACTACTGCACTTGGGGTGACAGTTATCTTCTTAGAAATGAGGATTTTAGAAGTCAATGTATTGCTAGATAAAATATACTTTGTACAGACCAGCAATGAAAACAAATATAGTGCTCAATACAAACAAATGCAGTCATCAAAAATTACTGTAAATTTAAGCAAGAGTAAGGGAACTAGGGCTTATACCAAAATTGAGGTGTAGCTGCATAAGAAGGTATTTAGAAGAACTAACCTGTGGTACCGCAAGTCTGAAAAAGAAACAGAAAAAAGCTCAATACATTAGTGAAACTGAGTCGTCATTTACAATAGTGATGTTCACATTGTTAGATTTCCACATCTGTGTTTGTAGATGAGATTTTTACAGATGCCAAAGGGAAATATATTTCCTTTTGTCACTGAGTGCTTCTGCAGATCAAACCTAATTCTCCATGTGTATCTAATAAAAAACACAGTACTATGAAAACCTTATTTTGACCTTCCAAAACCTTTCCAGTTCTTTATTCATTGTGATCTATTGTTTGATCTGGAGAAGTTACTGCCTGCCTTATTCTCCTCTCTCTGCTTCAGTTTATCAGAGAACAATGCAGAACTTAGGAAAAGTGGGTGTAAAACCATTCACCTTTTTTCCTGACAACATTTTGCAAAAGAAGGACTGATCCTGCTCTACCAGCCAAACTGTTTTCTCCTCCTCAAGGGAAAACACTCTGGGGAGATTGTTGAGATATGCCCGAGTGTCGGTGCAGTGTACATTTCTGTCCAAATCAGGAGAACGTGTACACTTAGTTCTTGTGGGTTTATTTGAAATTCTTTTCCTCTGTTGTTAGTAAAGTTTGGCAAGAAAAAAGAAAAATTATTTCATAATCCTGTATGAAAGTTAGCTGGAGCAGATTGTGATAGTCTTCTCTGAGCTCATAGTGGTAACAGAAATGAGGATGCAGGCACTGCAACCACCAGGGTGGTGCCCTGGCTGCATTCAGACATGCCACAGTTGGAAACAGGCACATCCACAACCACTGAAGCACAATTATGGTTGCTGCTTAAGCGTCCCCAAGGCTGACAGGAGATGTTTTGTTTATGAACATCTTGATGAGGTCTGTGTCAGGAGTGCGTATAAATACACGATGGCACAGGGCAGTTTAGTGAGGGGGGCATCCCCTGCTTTTTTCCCCTGCTTTTTCCCCCTGCATCCTAAAATGTGTTGTTTTGTGTTGACCTTCTCTCTTGAATCAAGGGCTCTCTGTGTCAGTCAGGAAAGCATCATTAGATAGCGGTGGTGAGGGAGCACTATCCCCTCCATATGGGCTGAACAGCTGCCTTTGCAGACTTCCCAGCCAGGAGAGCAAAGGATTAAGTTCAAGACCCATATCCAGACATACTCCCCCACATTGTGCCGAGTGGCAGCATGGTGCAGGTGACAAAATTCTTTCACTATTTCCAATCCACTTTGCCGGAGACCAGCTACTTCTCCTTTGCCTCATTCCAGTGACGACATTTCCAGTCAACAGCTCAGCAGCTGTGTCTGCCCGTCAGGCTTCTCCTCCCTGCCAGCCTGGTGCAGAGAGAGGAGAAAAACACGACCCTACTCCGAACAATTTTAATTAATACTGACATTTATCAAGCTGCAGAGGAAGCAATTGCTGCTCATTGCTTGGGTTTATGTGAAAATAGTAGAAATAAATGGGACTGTCATAAAGTTGTAGACCATCCCATCTTCATTACATCTAACGCCTGGGAGAAGTGAACTGTGAGCAGCAAGAGATACAGGAGCTCACGGGGAGGCTGATGGACTGCCCAAGCTCTGAGGCTTTCTCTGACAAGCAGGCTGTTTCCTAAATCAAGTTGCCCTCTTCACATATAGACATGTGGATCTATTTGGGATACTTGGAGATAAGCTTTGTACAGTGACCCAGTAAATGTCATTCATGGCTCCACTATGTCATGCATTGCTCTGGAGGTGGCAGACCCTGTTCCTCATGTGATTTGGGCACGTCGTGCTCCAAATATTCTGACTCTGACTCAAAACCCATGTCGGAGTCCTCCCAAGAGCTGTTCATCACTTGCCTCACACCTGACAAAGGACCGCAGGTCTGTGACCTGGAGGCACATACACCTCTGGTATAGGCTCACCGTGGTAGAAAGGCCAAATAAGTGCACTGTATTGCTGCAAAATGCAAATAGTACACATTTTTTGCTTCATGCAAAGCCTGCATGAGGTCTCTGTGTCCTTCCAAGCCATCGTATCCATTCACTGATCGTTCACCAGCCTTTTAAATGTTGTTCTTAAAGCTGTAATATTATCACAGCTTTCTACCAGGGCAGCCTTTGGATGTTTCTACCTGCTTATATACAGGTTTTCCTTGAACTATTCTGTAGAATTTATTTCCTAGCAAAAATGTAAACCATGGAAGAGAAGAATTTCTTATATCCTGACTCCTGGAGGTAGAAAAGAATTGCTCTTGCTCCACAGAAGTGTTCCTACACCCCAGGTATCCTTTACTTCAGCTTAAAAGCAACGGCAAAGAAATAAAGAAATAAATAGGACCCATCTGTATGATGGGTCAGTAGTGTATGTGGTTTTCTCTGCAAGAGCTAATATCTGACCTGACATGCAGGTCCACTGGTCCACTATACGCTTAAAATATATGCTGTCAAAAGAAAATTTTATCCCAAAAAATCTCAAACCCAGTATCCTGTGAACAAGTTAAAAATAGATATTCTAAGCAAGGGATTTGTAGATCAGGAGAAGCTTATCTGTAATCCCTCAGGGAAGAGTAAATCCTCCTCTGGCCCCAGAAAAGTCCAGTGGAGTCCTCTTGGGGCAGAAAACACTGGTGTTGGTTTGTTGTTCTTCTATGAACGTGCAGTTCTGGATTGTCACCAAATACTCTTCTGAATGTGATTTTCACCTTTAATTCCTCAAAGTAGCTCTAACTTCCAAGAAGTAAGCCACGTTAACACTCATCAGTGCTTTCCCAATCTCTAAAATGGAGCCAAAAGCAAAGGAAAGCCCAAATCCCCCCCAAATCTATTTATTTTTCTACCTCACAGACATACTGTGTGAGTGAACTGATGAATTTCTGTAAAGTGCTTGGGAATTACAGAATCAGATCTTGATGGCAAATAGCTATAGATCCTCAAAATAATAGGCACCTCCCACCACACACCAGCTCCTTGTATCCCTAGACACAGAGCTGTGTACAGTGTAAGACTCCAGATTCTTATTTTTAGTGCAACTGTTAAATATCGTACAATAAAGCAGTCATCTTATTGTGACTTTCAAATTGGCCCTCTGATCCTGAAAACATACTGTGAATGATAAATTATTCTTCCCAATATCAATAAAATAAAATCCACCTCTTCTTTTCTCCTTTAGCTCCAGCCAGCAGCAACTGCTGGCTGCTGATAGCTACAGACAGCACATTTCCCTTTCAGGAAACAAATATTGTTTTATTTTGGGGAAAAAAATATCCCCTGTAATGTCAGCTATAAAGTACAGTAACAGGTCTTCAGCAATACATTGAATTATACACACCTAACTGTATTGGAGACTATAAATTCATCAGATGGTGCAGGCCAGGGGGCTTGTGGAGTGGAAGGGATTTGTCTCTTGTCCCCCTCCGGGGAGAACTGTCACCCCAGCGCTGAGATATTGCTTGAGCGGTGACTCTTCAGGGGCAGAAAAGACAGAACTTGCTGAGTCTGTTTGTGATGTGCTTATCTATTATTGACATTCATATCCCATAATAACTCAGGGAATGAAAATAGAAAATGTGCCCACTCAAAACATCTTTAGATCCTGAAATAACGAATTTCTACTTCAGGGAAGAGGCTGATTTGGTTCCAGCCAATCCAGTCCCCATGGGAAAATACCTTGCCATCTTCTGTGGAAAGTTTTTAGAAATGGACATGATTGTGGGGATGTGTAAGAAAACATAAAAGAATCAAAAGCAGTGATAATGTCACTGACATGGCATTAAAACCTACTTGCAGGTATTCAGCAGTTACATCATGCACAGTGATAAAGATGATATTTTTTATGTTTCCTAGTGTTTACTATTTATGTTTCTCTATTTTTGAGAGCCTGGTTCTGTTACCTTTCTCCCCCTGACAGTCTCCTCTAACCTTTTCTTCCAGCTTCTCTAAGTATTGTAAGGTACCATCTTAGCAACTTTTGAACAATATTTCACATCTAGCCTCCTTTGTGCTGATAAAGCAACTTTGGAGTTAAATCTCTCTATAAACTATGTTTTAACAGAGAAAATAAAAATTAACACGGAATCTAAAAGAAATCTATTTTTTTGGGCTGAAGAAGCAAATTGTTGGGGGTTTTTACATACATTTAAATACTTACATTCACTGCTCTGTTATTTCCATATGGCTTCCTAATCCATGTCAATTTTGAGCAGCTAATTGCCAGTTAAAACAAAATATAGTCTCTTTAAAATGAGAAGTATCCTTGCCTTTGCTAATTAACAGCTTTGCCTGGTATAACTAATTTTCAACAGTACTTTTTTTGATGTGTACTGCCATTTTTATCTTCTTGTGCTTCTCTCATCAAGTAAGCTTTATTTTTAATAGTTTTGTCAAGAACGACAAAAATTATTGGATAAAAAACCTCAGTAAAATGATGAGACTGTTTCATCTCATCGTGATTTTTTGGGAGTTTTGATTAAGATACCAAAATATGAATCAATCAGCACATGACTTGTGTAACAGGAAGTTCTTTGGTCACTAATTTCAATCAAGTCTACCTGTCCAATTCAGTGATTTTAGGTCAACATTGAGATCGAGTCCTTATTTCTTTTAATAAGTCATTTTTATTATAAATCTATGCATCATGTTTATTATTTTTAGACATAGAATTCTCATTAGAGATCTGTGCACCACTCATTACATGATAATAGATACATTATACTTGTTATAAATCATGCAAATTTGGGGATGAATTTGACCTGATGTAGTGTACAGTATTAGTTCCTGAAATGATAATGTTGGGTTTATAGCCTCTGCGTCTGTATGGCTGAGGTGTAAGCTAACACAGGGAGGAAGGCACAGTATACCCCTAATTTCAGTCTATCCTTCTCCATCTTAATGCAAACAATCAATCATTATAGAAGGAAGTATAATACCAATCCTTTTCCCACTGAGGTAGTGACTTTGAAGTAAGAGAACTGGCTTCACTGATAGAAATGATAGACAATTAGTGTGTGCTGTGTTTAATTGGAATGAATGCACTTGATTATTTGGTTCCCAATAAAGCAAAATAAATAGTACATAAATCCATTAATAATGAAGAATCTTTGGTTGTTTCTTTGCTGGTATTTTTGATGCTCAGAAGTGGGTCACTTGCTATGTGCATAAACAAAGAAGATAAATGTCTAGAAGAGGAATGAATTTTCCATAACCTGATTAAAGGATATGTCTGGCTCCTCAGAGAATGTTATAGCGCTTAATGATTTTGTTGTTGCTGTTCTTAATGTGTCTAATGTTTGCTCTTTAAGAAAATCGCGAAAAATGTTAAAAGGTTACTCCAGAAGGGAGCTGTCAGCCAGGAGGAGGAGAAAGCTTTGTTTAGCCAACAAATTCTCCACTGGCAAACTGAAGAGGAAGAGAAGACCCCTCCTGGCCCCAACTCATGGTGAAACTTCACTGGATCTAAAATGAGGGGCCAGTAAATTGTGCGATGTGATCCCCAAAATCCTGATGCTGACTGCAGCCTAGCTGGAGCACGCATTGTGCAGCACTATGCACACAAGTTTCAGGTATATGCCCACTGGCAAGCTTTGTGTGTGCCCTGGGATCTGGGATCAGGGAAGAAATCCCAGCAGCCTCAGTTTAGATATACTGCTATAGACCTGAGATACTCTATCTTTCAGCACCCTCTTCCCCAGAACTGAGTGTCATTACTGCTGAGAGCCAGAGCACCCCTGTGTTGGACAGGGCCAGACCTTACACACATGGTCTGACCTTGAGTGTCCTTGCATCCTGTGCCTAGGAAGCCAGGCTAGTCCTTTTTGCTCCTTGCCTCCCTGCAATTCTTGTCTTATGGGAGGTGCTACTGGCATGTCCAAGCTGTGGAGCTGGCACTCCCCCAGGGTAGTCTGCAGCACCCCCGAACGCTGGAAACCCTTGCAGGGAAGAGACCAAGAATGGCCTGCTCTTAGCCCAACATACTGTTCAGTTGGTGCCCTGATACAAATTCAGATGTGGATGTGTGGATGTCCCTGGATCCCAGTGATTAGATACAGGTTTTGCAGTCCCACAAGTTTGCACCAGTTCCTGGCGTCAGCATCTCCCAGTTGCTGCACAAAGTTCACTTCTCTCGCAGCCACTTGATCAAAATCCAAGTGTTCCCAGGGTAGCGTGTGCTTCTTTGTCATTTGTTGTGAGGCTAGACTTAAAATACTAATGGGTTGTGTTATTATTTTAGCAAGCTGCTCGTAGAGTGCTGTGCAGAGCAAACTGGGGGAGGGAATTGGCAGACGCTAAAAGACAATAGCAATGAAAGTTGAGAGAAGTTGCATTGACAAAGAAAAGACAGCTCCCTAGTTTGAAGGGCTTTCTGTCTGCCAAATTGTGAAAGTCTGCTAGAGACAAATGGAGCCATGAGAATCCCTAAAAAGAAGATGCAAAAAAAGCATGTATAATTTCATACCAAGGCTCCTTTTCAACATGAAACGACAAGCACCTTAACCAGAGCAGCTGCTATTAGTGATCCCTGAAATGACAATTAGGAGAATGAGGACAGTAATAATACGCCTTTGAAGGATAAAGCCTTTATTAAGGGAAAATTAGCAAAATTATTTTCTAGTATTACTCAGTAGTTTGTCTAGGGTCACACGAAGGTTGAACTTGTCTCTCTTTAGAGACAATACTTTTCACAAATCTCTATCTCCTTAAGAAAAGAATCCCTATTTATTTCTTGCAGATGTGTTTGCAGTTTGTATAGCTACTGCCATAACATCATCAAGCTGGTCTTTGTTAGCTCAGGATCCTTTCACATCGCTCACCATTTCAGTTCCCATAACAACAGAATACATTTGTAATATGAAAACTCAGCTCCTCTCAGTTCTTTTGGGTAAGCTTGTTTTCTCCACTTAATAGAAGCTTGTAACATGCTAGAGGCTTTTTAAACCTGAAAACTTGAGTAGCTTAACCCAGTAGGTGTTCTGACAAAAAGTGCTTAACTTTCCTATTTAAACAGCATCTTCAGGTGAAGCGACAATTTCAAATGCCTGCAGCTTTTGGCTTTGGTATAATATAGCCAGGGGTTGCCACACCATGTCTGTATTTCCTAATTAAGACATGAAATACATGTTTTTGAATATGCCTTTTTAGATTCCATCACATTCTTTGTGTGCTTATGAAAACACACAGCCGTACCAAAGTTGGCTAGCCTAGTAAGCTTTATCTTCAGCCCATAGCTCTTTCCCTGAATTCAATACTGCAGGCACAATTTAATGCAAACCCAATTTATGACTTAATGCTCCAGGGACCATAGTGGGAGATTGTTACATTATTCTTTTCTAATCCTATTTGTGTTTTAATTTGCTAAGTCTGTAATGAGGTGCATGCCTTGAATAGATTCAAGATCTTTCACATTGCTTTTGACTTTGTTTAATATAATAGATTGTACAGTTTGCATTCAGAATTGAGGTGTTCCAGTCAGTACTATCTCTTCGTTTTCAAAACTAGAGTGGATAAAATTATGTTCTGAAAGTAATTGTATCCATGTTTCCTTGTTTATCACTTAATGGTTTATTTCCTGTTATAATTTTCTGTTACAATATGTGAGGTCACAAAAATCAATTCTCGGTGGACTCTGACTTGACTGTTTGAAATTACTCCCCAAAACACTCTGAAAAAATTATGGAGAAAATAAAGCACTGGGTAGTAAGTGACTGGCTATACCGATTCTTTTGTATTATTGCTTCTCTGATTTTTTGTGCTGTTGAAATTCTAGTAAAAATATAAAGAAATGGAGAAAAATGTCAGTTACATGAGATATTCAAGTGATGATAATCTACATACCTCTATTTATGCCAATGATTTATGATGAATAATCTACCCCAATATACCCATAGCATTTTTGTTTTAAAATTTATTGCCTGTGATCCCCATTGTCACTCTTCTACATAGAGAACAGCAATCCCATTTCAGATCATCTCTAGATTTTAGCTTGGTTTTCATTTTGTTTGTAAGAGAAAAAAATTCTCGATAAAATATTTGATCTTATTTTCATGACCATATTATAAAACATATTATACCACAAAAACATAACAGTTTAGAAAGGTAAAAAATTCAATGCCCTGCCATCAAATATCAGGGAAGGGAAAGGAAGGGAAGGCAAGGGAAGGCAAGGTACTAATGTCACAGTGACTTGGATTTAAAAAGGAATTTTGTTTTCAGAGAGCATAGAATACTAATAACATTTCCCTGATTGGTTTTCTTTGCTGTATCATACAAGTCTGTGTCCTGAGTCACCTTCCTCCTGTAACAGCCATACCAGGAAGAAATTAGGTTTTTGGTTCCAAATGTATGGTCAAAGCCATTTAGGTTTTTTCCTGAGCTCTAACATTATAGGAATCTCTATTAAACTCACAAAATGTAGCTGAAGCAGCTACAGTGTCTGACACAAAATGAGCTGTAGGTAGACATTCCACAGAGTACAGGGAACAGTGTTTACACTGATGCTCACCTTTCAGTGTTTAGTACCGATCCATGTCAGTTCTCATCTGGATGAACTCAGCAAGGACATGTCCCAGCTAAATGCCTTCTTGCCAAATCAGTCAGACACTCCTCTTCATTTCTCCCATGTTTTTCTTTCTTGGATATAGTTTTGCCTGAATCTATGCCTTTGAGGACAGGTAGAAGCCAAAAAAAGAAAAAAAAAATCCAGGATTTTATCAAAATCAAAAGACAGGGTTAATCTTTTCCGAAATGCATCCATCCAAGACCTGGAGTCTATTACAACAGTACAGCAGAATCATGCCTTATGAGTCGCAAATGCAGCAGTCCAATAGTGGGAATAGTGAAAGCTCTTGTAATTTAATTTCTTTTTCAAGTATGCTTTCTGTTCACTTTCCACACAGTCTTGAGGACTAATAAATCAGAATAATGGAAAGCTTACAGAAATCTTGCATCATATGAAAAACTGCTCTTAATTTGTGAAACATCCACTCATGCCAACAGATTCTTCAGTTTCTTATTTCATCAAAGTGAGCATGAAGTAACTGCAGTCTTTCTCAAATTTCAGGAGAAGGAGACTGAGGAGTTTGGATTCATATCTCTGGCTCTGAGCAGGTGGGTGCTGGATCAACTGCTCCAATACACTTATTTTCCATCTTGAATGTGGCTAAAATCTCTCATAAACTCAATTTTGGTAAATCCAGACAGTGGGAAACTCATAAGCACCAGTGAGGCCCAACACTGCAACATTTTTAAGCTCTGAGAAAACATCTGTGGGTATAACAATACCATCCAAACAAATTCCAACTCCACCCTTGGTTAGTACTGAACACAAAGGCTGAAACTGTGATAAATACCTTTTACAGGTAAACTAAAGCAATCTTTATTTCAGATGGCTGAGAATGGAAGATGAGTAATCAGAATAGCCCTTGGTTAAAAGCAATTCTTTTGGGATGCAGTGGTGTCTAATTTGTTGCAGTGTACCTGCTCCCACTCACACCAAGTAGCAGCTGGGGTACTGACAGGGAAGACAGAAGAGGAAGGTATATGGGATTTACTTGGGAGATGAAGTAGCATATCAACAGACATAATAAATAGAAAACACCCACGTCTAGATAGAGGATTTTCAGATAATAATCTTCATAGAACACATTTTGCCTTTGGAGTCCTTTCTGATAGTCTAGGGGAATAAAATAAATTTTTGTTTAATAACTGAGGTTTCCTGGCACCAGGACTGGTTGAATCCCCCAGTATCACTTCATTGAATCTTGCTGTGCCATGGAAAAACAAAAAAAAAGCATGCAGGCTGTGTAGTGTCTGTGTCCAACAGACAATGGCAAACCACCTTTTGAAATTGGAGAGAGGTAGTTCTCAAGAAGGGCTGCTGGCCATGAGCTAGGGGAAGAGCCTGTCAGATCCATGGGAGAAACTTAAAAATTGCACTCGTGACTGACAGTCACAGCCTGCTTCCACTATCCCCCACTTAGTGACTGGATTAAGAGCACTGTACACCCAAAATTTCCTGTCAGTCAACTTCAAAGGGTAAAGTGTCATCCAGCATCCAACCCTTGGCTGTATGTACTGCAGGCAGCCAGATCCCTGCAGTCCCCCCCATATGAGTTCCCAGAGAGAGAGCATGGAAGCTTCTGAAGTGGATCTTCGGTGAAAACGAGATGCTTGACTCCAGGAGTGCAATGCTGGAAACCTCAGAGTTTCTGTCTTGCCTAAATGCATCGATATCGCCTCTCTATTTCACTGTCACACAGAGTCACACTCTCTACTCTGCCCTGACCTAGTGAGATTGAGAAATTAGATAAACTTACACATTAATCCCCCTTTGGATGTGACTAACACACCACTAGGACCAGCCTGTGCTTAACCAGTTACTTCATGGCTGTAGAAGGTGAGAGTTTGAATCTTCTCAGGAACATGAAAGAGCTGAATATGTATTTCCCACTGTCTGTGTAAGTGTTTTGCCACCCGACTTTTATATAAAAGCAGGGCCTGAAGTACTCTTCCTATGTTCTCATTTACAAAAAAAGTAGCAGCACCTACCCCTCTTTCTTCCGAAATTTCCAGTGGATGCCAGAATTGTCAGTGTGTTCATTTCCTCTGCAAATTCCCAGTGGACTTAGATCAAACCAAGGGTTTTAGTCAAAGCAGAGCTCAGTTTCTGTTGCTCAGACAGTCCTGAGACAAGTGCTGAGCTGCTCAGGATGGAAAACACAACCTGCAGGGAAAGGATGGAGGATATGTGGTTTCACAGTTAGGTGACAAGCAAGCAGGGCTTTAGACTCGTTTGTTACGCGTTACTTGAAGATGAGCTTCATCTTAATATCAGCCTTCTAATGGTTGGGCACCTCAATTACACTCACCTTGACTTCTCCTAGAGGCAGCAGGGAAAGATGGGCAGAGATTTCCCGAAGCAGACTCACTTATCAAAGAAGACTCACCTTTGTTCATTGCAGGTACCTCAGGATGTAGTTCACTTTTCTCTGGAATCAGCACAGGTTTAAGCTCCCCATCCTTCCCCATGCACACTTGGCAGCTCCCATTGGCTGCCCTGGCCACCATAGGGCTTGCAAACTGCCTTCCCTGTCAGGACAGTAAAATCCTGTAAAGCAAATCAGAATTTCCCATAGCACTGCTCCTGTCAAGTAGAGGTTTAGTTTTACTTCCTTCTGTTCATGGGTGTCCAGATAGAGTAACTGGTTTTCAACAATAGTAGGAAAAAAGGCTTTAGGAGTATGAGAGAAGGATGTCTCTTACCTGCTAGTGTCTAGGAGGCATTTATGAGACGGCGCATCTTGTTTATTATGGAAGATGCATAATAAAGCATTAAAATATATCTGTGACTTGATGGCTGTTCGTGTATAGTAAAGAGCAACTGCACAGTGACAACACAGTCGGTAAAGCCTATGGAGCCCTGTGTCTAAAGAACAGAGAGTACCAGGGCTGCAGAAGAATCCTAGTCACCTGGCAGCAAAATGCACATGCAGAGAGCAGCTATGCACATTTGGCCAGGGAATATTTTCCACCAAGAGCTAGGAGAGCTGCGGTGTCCTTCCTCTATCCACTCAAGAATTAGTCCTGCCCTTACGCTCCATGTTGCACAGCCTGAGAGGGCCAGGCACCTGCCCAGTGTACCACCACCCTTTTTCACTCACGCTTCGCACCAGTAACAGACACCTCCAATCTGCAGGTCACAGCAGCTGAGGCTGCTTTAACAGTAGGCAACCAGTCTTCTGCAGACTATGGAGAGACAGGCAGGGAAGGATTTCCAACAGTGAAAAAAAAGAATTCAGTGACCGCAGGATAAAATGTGTTCAGTGCGTAATATGGTGTCTGCACACGGAAATTCCTGGAGGTAATTAGGCTTCGTGTTTGCATATGCTTATTGCTTTGTCTCAAGTATATTTCTCCTAAATGCGTTAAATATTTTCTTAGAATTCCTTGAAGACAGAAAGCATCCATTTCTCCACAAATAAAATCAGATATTTGTGTTCGTTCCTTCATATATATGCACGTAGGAAAGTGTGAGCGTACATGTATATGTCTCTATTTAACATAATAATGTGCTATAGAGGTAGCTAACCTTACAGTGGTTATTAAAAAAAACACAGTAGAAGGAGGACAGCTGTTAGGTGCTCTTTTCAGGAAGCTGACAGTGGTGGCTGACCTTTATCATGGCACTAGCATGTATTAGCCAAAATAATACCTTAACATTTTTTTTAGTACTGGACTATATGTTCTGTTATAAGGAATAGCAAATGTTTAATCATAAATATTTTAATGGCTTCAGGGATTCATGGTATTCAATGACTGTGTTAAATGATAATAATCACATCTGGTTTATTACTATAGTAATTCAGCAGCTTCTCTTCAGTAGTTATTTTTTATTATATGTGCTGTGCTACTGTCATGGTCATTTATAGCGGTAATATTTTAAAGTGGCTCATTTGTTTGTTTAAGGACAGTTTCACAATATATTTCTGTATTAATATACATTTTGTACTATTATTTCCAAGCTGCCACTGGAAAATTGATCCTATCTTGTTTCGATGAGAGGGGCTGGGACTGATGCAGAATGCCAATGCTGAGAGCAAGTGATGGAGCAGATGGGTAGTGTGTTGGTCTCCACTGGGGCTGTAATTGCTGTTGAGTTTTATTCATAAATGAAGGGGTTCATTAAGAAATAGTTAACTAATAATAAACATGAGGGGAGGATTTGAATCAGGCAGAGTACAGACAGAAAAATACCATAGTTAAACAGTAAAGAGCAACTGGATATGGCCATTTTACAAATTATTACACAATAATACACTCAGTTTTTGCATGCTAGTGCACTTATAATGGAGGTACTCTTACTAGGGAGACAAGGGAGAACTGATTGATTTTTCTGATCGTTTTATTCAGATACCTGCCCACTCTCAGTCACGTGAGAGAGGTCTCATTTATCTTAATGGGATCACTCATGAGACTAAAGGTTTGGAGGATTAAGCCATATATCAGCACAAATGGGAAGAAGGGAAGAAAGTTGCAGGACTTAGTTATCAAATTAGAGGAGGGACCACTCAAGACTGAAAAGACCTTCCCATCACTATTTTCTCACCTTCAATTGCCATTTTCTAAAACCTTGTTTTCCATGGCAGGCTGCACTTCCCGCACATGGCATTCTCAGGGATTTGGGATTCAAGTTATTTACCTGGCGAAAGTGACAGTGGAATATAGAGTACAAAGGGATGGTTTGCAGGGTAGCACGTGTGAAGATGTGGTAATCTCCCATCAAGCTCTAATAGCACTGGTGACTACCCCCACCCTCAGCAGCCCAACCTTCGAAGGTTTATGTTGAATTTAAGGACAGCTGAGCAGCTCCTGGACATGATAACTTACATCAGAACTTGTCCAGTGTATTGAGACCTTGCACTGCCTTTACAGCTGGTACGAAATAATTAGTAATCATGTTCATGGGTGTGAAAGATATAGATAAAGGCAATTTATAAACCATGTCTGTGAGAGAAAAACTCGTAGAACAAGGGTTAACTTTCTGCTCTCTCATTTTTTGCTCCTTTCTCTCTCTTTCCATTTCCTTTCCACTCTTAATGACCTGGTGAAGGAAGCTCTATTTAGTTCAGCAAAATCTCTCCGCTATCCCACCACACAGGATGTACTGAATTGTTGCAGCAGAAGTTAAAAGGAAACTAAGGACAATTGTTAGTGCTTCTTTCCTGCTCTGTTTTCTAGTTGGTTTGATTGGTTGGTGGGCTGAGGGTAAATGGCTTTCATAGCGTTGAATGATGAATGACTCTGAAATAGTCTGTAACCAGAAGTGCCAACTGACATGTTGCTGATTTAACTGACGTACAGGGTTATGTTTGTATAGAGTCACTTAAATAAACATGTGTTAGGCTGGAGCCAGCTACATCAGCCCTTCTTCTTTACTTCCCGTCCACCCTCCATTTATCACTAAAAGATAACAACAATGATTTGATCTTCCTATCAGTCATTCATTATATTAATTAATTCAAATGTAATTGTTTTAAATGCCTCTCCATTGCTGTGGGTACTTTGTACAGCATTTAAAACATATACACTTCAGAGGACAAAATAAATTCTCAGTAAAAAGATACACTCATCAAAGAGGCTCCTTCAAACTAGCAGTCCCTTTCATCCCACAATTATCTCCTTAGCCTTCAAAGCAGCCTCTCCCTAAATGTTCAGGAAAATAAATGGGTCCAGAAGCTTGACAAGGAGTTAACTAATCCCAGCTCCTATAAAGGAGCCAAAGAAAACTCCTCAGAGAAAAAGCTTTTCTAAGAGACTTCCCCTTTCCTCTACTCATACTTACCTTTGTGCAATGCTTCTTCCTTTGTGGCTTTCTGTGAAGCTTCATCAAACTCTATAAAGATTTTTATTCCTCTTTATGGCTTTTCTGTCTCCTAAGTGAAGTGCAGAAATAAATTTCCAATCTAAGCTTTAAAAATATATGTACTGGTATTGAAACCCACATTTCTGTGTGATTACAGTAGGCAAGTCAGTATGCAACAGTCTGGTTTCAAAGTGTAAATCAGGGAAGAGTGCAAAACAAGGATAAGAATTTATGCAAGGGCCCTTCCTACAGGTAGTTCTTCTGTTTGGCTTTTGAGGTCTCTGACTGACCCCATCTAAAACATCACCTGATATTACTTGATTTTGGTACTCTAGTAGTCCGGGCCTGAGCCACCACTAAGGTTCTCCCTGGGTTGCTTACTTGATGAATAAGGCCATCTGTTTTCAGACCATTCTGCCCATCCTGCCATACAGACTAGAAAACAAACAGACCTTGCTAGTGTCCACGTGAGGATTTTTAATGCACTCAGTTACTAGGTGCAGTAAAGCCTCCTAGCCATCTCTGAGATGCTAACCCACACCTAAGCCTTCAGATTTTTCCTATAAAGGGTTTCCTGACTGGCTTCCTAACCCTAGGTTACCTGGAGCAAGCAGGAAAGGAGCACTGTTCAAAATAACCGCTGGGGCAGAAACAGAAGAGATGGAAAGGAAAGCTCTGCAAAGCCTTCTATGCCCCAACTGCCTCCACTTCCACTTCTATTGAGCTGAGTTGGGAAGCTCTGGCAGCCAGTGGGAGCTTATACAACCTGCTCCTCATGCCTCCATGCTTCAGATGAGTCAAATGGAAAGGAAATTCTTAAAAAAGCACATGGTGGATTCACGGTGTAAATCAAAACCAGGAGCAAATCACTGTAGCTGCTCTCGACAGTTTTTGTTTCAGACTTAAATGTCTGTTTTAATATGGTGGTGTTTCACCCTTCTTTTCCTTGTTTGCTCAAGACACTCTGTTGTCTTCTTTTACACTGAGCTTGGATAAATGATGTCAGTCCACTGAATGGAATGACGGCTAATTAACTGCCCCCCCCATCCTTCCCCTCTGTTGTCTGAAAAAAGGCCTCTCACACTGGGAGTCCTGAAGAATTACAGGACATAACCGTAGCTGTGGTATTTAATATCTTGTTGGAGACGTGACGGATTTAGCACACCCTTGCCCAGCTATTTGGATTCTGGAAAACACTGTAGGCCTGATTTCTGTCAGGTCTAAGCAGTGTCTCATTGTGGGCCTAAACTGTAGGACAGAACCTCTTTAAGGGAAAAGGAAAATGAATACCACCCTCTATAAATTAGCTGGAACAAACAAACTAGTTGCTCAAAGTTACTGTACTCCTGCCAGGAGTCATAAACTAGCTAGCTGTGTTTAAGAAAAGTAAAAACTGTTTTTCCTACCATGGAATAAACATTCTCTGGGTTCTACTCCTAACCACAAATGGCAAATGTATGCAACTATCTGAGAACCAAACTCTGCTCGCTTTCCAAATTTGCTTAATCTCCAGTCCTGGGAGATTGATTAACTCAACGGGGAAGCCAATACTGAAGTTGGAATAGGAGAGTTTTTTGAAGTAAATGTTGTTCAGTTCATCTAAAGAAGCTGCTCTGCTGAGGCCAGCAGAAAGATTTAACCTAGATGCTCCTAATTTTCAGTTTTGCAAGCAGAGTCTCGATTTTAAGTAAGAGACCTGAGAAATAGATATGACCATCTTTTAAGTGAAAGAGAAAGCATTTATCTACCTACAGAATTAATTGCAGAGATTTCCAGACAAACCTCATAATGAGCACACATTCACAGAGCATACACAGTATAAATGTGCTGTGGCAAATGAGGTTTTTTGGCTTTTCCATGGAAACAGCTAATACCCCAGTCCAGAATTCAAAAAAGCAAAGGGATTAGATCATCCCATTCACCACTGGGAGCTGCTGACTGATTTCACACAAACAGTGAAACGCACAGAGAACCCCAGTATTCCTGCATGCCCCCTCACTTGCAGATGAAGGCAGGGAGTATGTAATATGTATTTTCATTGCAGCAAGAATGACAAGAGGTGGGAGTTGTATCTTTTCCATGGCTATTTTCAATCACCTGGTGTTGCCCTGGTTGTCCTGACTTCACAAAGAGGCCTTGAGATCCTGCTGTAATTGCAAATACATCTTATTCTCAAGTCCTGCATCCACATCTAGTCCATGGCTTCCTCCCAGCTGGGCCTTCAGCTGTGCATGGTTGAATTCTTGGGGCTTGACACAGTTCACTTGATCTCTCTTGACCCTGCCTTACCAGCAGTTGTTCAAAAAACCATTTAAATGCTTTTATGCCTTTGTGAACAATTCTACAAGCAAAGTCGATTACCAGCATGTTAGCAAGCAGTTGAGATGCTGACTTCTTTCAAAAGAGTTAGAAATAGATCTTGATCTGTCTAGGTATCTTTGAAAATTCTCTTTGCATTCAAACTCTTCATAAGCCAAAATACATTTAAAAATCTAATCCACTGTGTCTAAACTTAAAAAGGAGTTACTTAAGTTACTTTTTCATTGTATCTTGGTTGACAATTAGGTCTTTCAAGAAGATGTTTTCTCTGTTTCACAGTATTCTAAACACCCCGAGTGTTCTTCTCAAAATAGTTGGTCTTACACCAAAAAGGCGAAACCAAACCCCCACATAGAATGTAAAATTAATAAAAAATATATGTCTTGTTGGTTTTTTTCCCCCTCTGTTCTACTCACCATTGCTCCTTATATTTTCCAACCTTTAGGCAATGCCAGCATCAATTTTATCATTATCCTGTGTAGTCTCCAACCCTATTAAAGAAAATCTCTCTCAACAGCAGTATACATCTGCATTTTCTCCTGATTCTTGATCCATCAGTGAACTTGCCAACTTCGTTCGTTGTGAATGAGTCATATCCCTTTTGAGAAACCATTACTTCATGATTTTTAACTAATGCAATGTGTAAAGCAACAAGCTAGTATGGATTTCAGAGGGAATTTTTCAATCCAAACCAGGTCTGGATGTCAGCATGTGAGATAGGTTATTTGATAGCATAGGATAAGATACTAACTCTGCTATTTCATGACATGCCCTCTAACCCATTGTTATCTGAATAAAACATGCTGTTTTTCAACATGTATTTTTCGGTCATTAAATTTCCTTCCTGTCCCTGGACTTTGTACTCTGGTCTTGACAGGTTTCTTGGGAAAGAACTAATACAATAGGACTCCCCAAAGCAGAAAAAAAAAATTCTTCACAGGAAATATTAATTCCTGGGGATTACACTGAGGCAGACTGCCATGTGTGGTCATTCTGCCTTCTGACTGGGATTGCATGCAGGAAACTGGTTGAGAGCTTAGTGATTGATGTGGGCTGCTGGCTTTGGTCAAGGGAACAGATGTGTATTAGATCCCTGATCTAACCACAGAGAAAAAGTTTTAATGCCTTTACAAAGTGCCCGATTACATGGTTTTGCCAAGCTAGTTTGACACATTACCTTATTCATAAGCTATCATTTTCATCCCAAGGACATATAAACTGGGTAGCATGGAAAGGCATGTTCAACTGAATAACTGGCATTCAGCTGTGCAGAAAGAAAATTGAACGGGCAAAAGGTCCAGCTGCATATCAATGCCTCGAACCGGTTGCTGTATCCACAACCCAGTAGATTATCTCTCCCTTTCCTTTTTTCTAGAATTCAGTCTACAATGAGCAGGAATCCTCCACATAATCCATAAGAGTAAATAAAAAATAAACTAGACTAAATAAAAGGCAGAAAGGTATGAGAATGTAATGAAGGTAATGTGGGCAGCAGGGCAATACCAATGACCTCATCAAATGCTTACCTTGACCTTTCTGGGGAGGCTGTGGTAGGTTTTTAAGTTTTTGAAAAATTTACAGCAATGTATGAAAAAGACGAATAGGTCTGTACATCTGGTGACTGACTGCAAATAAAGCAATAATATTTGTCATAGTAGCATGTTAGCAAGTTCCTTTTACAATCAGTGAGCTATAAATCCTGACAATTCACACATAATCATTTAATGTATACCAGTATAAAAGCTTTTGTACCTCTGGGTTATTCACTGCAATCTGTCAGGCCCTTGTTTGGACATGCAAGTTCTTCAGTACAAGCACTGTCTGTACTTTGGATTCTGTACAGCAAAGTACAGAACATATTGTTGGTGTTTAAAAAGGAAATGATTAATATTTCCCCTATTTATTGTATTAGAAATTCCAATAGATACCATCAGATTCTCTCAACTAGTCTCTGCTAGTGCCCAAGCACACAACTGCTAGTTCAAAAACCTTTTGTAGCACTGAGAATGAAGCTTCCCCTGACCTCTGACTGTTTTGCTGCCGTATGTTGGCTTTCTGGAGTAGACACATCACAGTGGACCAGCACAGGTGTGGACCAAATTTACGGACAAGAATAAAGGGTAGTTATGGTGTAGGGAAAAAAGCCCCATCTTAAAAGTACCATGAGGCAAACATTCTCTAGTCTTGGTCATTCTGCAAAAAGCCTGTGTGCACGGCTTGATCTGGTGCTCATTTCACTCTGCTTTCACACTTTTCATCCAGTGTAAGAGTCCTTGAGTACACAACAGGATGTGCTGCAAGACAGTGCTCCCTCTTGACTCTCTGGCAGGAGTAATGGTGAACTCTCTCCCAGCTCACACACAAGTTGAGGACTTGTCAGCAAGACATGCCAAATTTATACAAAGATAGGAAGAACACAGATTTTTTTCAGGATATCAGCTGTGAAGAGTGGATGCTCTGCTGGATGCTCTGCTCTAGGACTATGTCTCTGGACCTCTATAGAGATGATATTCCACAGTCCTAAATGCTTCTTTCAATCCTTCAGTAATGAAGAGTACAGAAGGAAGATGCTGCTAACAACAACAGATAGTTTTTGATGAATTAAAGGTCTGCATCTGTACCTGCAACAACCTCTACCTGCTCCTATCCTACTCAGGAATGAAGAAGAGAGGAAGGATCAGGGCAGGAAACAAACATATTTGCTGCTGGGAAGTCTTTTCCTCTACTTGACTCTACTTGATTTGGGGGCTCAGAGAAACAAGGCAATGAGCAACACTTCAAAAATCACAGAGAGTTGAAGGAGTGATCTGCAAAGCCAACACCAGCAACATTTTCTTGGACTTACCTGAATGACAGGGGAGTTCAAAAGCCCATGAGACAGCTGTGTGTGCCACCAAAAGATGCATTGTCACTCTCACTAAGGCACCATCAACACCACTGTGTCTTTGTCTCTTTGTCAGGATTTTGACAGCATGGGCTTAGAAAGAGAGCTCCATGCATCGGTAATTCAGAAGAGTGCCCGGTTTTAGAGGTATCCTGGATAGTACCAAGTTTTAGAGGTATCCTGGATCTCTCCAGTGATATATGCACCATCAAAACATAAATATACCCTTCCAAACTGCATGATTTTCAGCAACAGGAACCTGAAATGAAGTTCTAGAAATGATTTGTAAGACGGCAATTTACATGCACTTGAATAATGTCTCTAAAGTAATGCAGGCATATCTGAAACTTCTCCCATTAGGTGAGTGTTTTCCAAATAAGTAATGTGGGAGTCAGTCTGTGGCAGTGCCAAGGAGCAGACTGACAGCCTAAAGCTGCAGCCCTTATTTTCTGGAAATCACAGAATCACATTCTTCACAAATGTGCTTTACTTGTCAGATTCTTGGAGGATGGAAATTGTCCAGTATAAACTGTGTTGAGACCACAGTTTTGCAACGTTGGAAGGAAAAAATAAAGTCTAGGCTCATGCCAACCTTGTAACCACATTGGCAGTACACTGGTCTTATTTAGAAGTGCAAGTCTGCGGTGGTTTGGTCAACCCAGGGGAATTTCTCCAGATTTACGGCCGCATACCTGAAAAGGTTTTGGAATGAAATCTGTTGAAAGGAACAGAGGAGGACAAGGATGCTCAGAGTTTAATTTATATAAGCTACAGTAAACAACCAAAAATTAAGCTGAAACAGCCCTAGTCAAACCATCTCCCTCCTTACCCTTTTCCTTGTGACATTTATTGCAGGGCCCTAGAGAGGACTGGAGAGTATGCAGTGATATGAGTTTTAACACTGGAATGTAAAACATTTTCCAAATGGGTGAGGGGAGAAAGTTTTCTTTTAACGTGTTCCAGGAACGGACCTGAGAAAAATGCCTGATCTGAAGAGGCCTGATGAAGAGTTAGCCTTTCATTACATGGCATTTCCTTTGAAGTGGCAAAAGTGTATGTGATTGAGGATGCACTTTTGTCACGGCTGCCTTGGGAGTCACATATCCTGTGATCACTGTATTTTATTTTATTTTAATCTGTGCTGTTTGACATTTTGAAGGGTTTGCATGCAGTGGACATGATGGTAAACACTTGAATCACACTAGGAACATGAAAAGCTGCCAAGTCAAATACCAGAGCTGCACAGGAGGCTGAGACAACAAGGTCTCCAGTGATTTGTCACTGTTGATGGCACTGGGGGCCATGGGCTCCCTTCTGCTTCTGGATTTTGGGAGTGGGGCAGGCAATGCCAGAGTCTTGCCAAGATTTAGATTTTACCAAATACTGACGAGTGTAGCCAGCCAAGAAGAGATTTTGCCTACAATTTCCCAAGAGGAAAGCAAGCCATTGTGAGAAATGACTGGTTTCTGTTGTTCTGCATTTATACATTTACCTACACTGAGGCATTTTGATACATCCACTGAGTGCATTTGCTGAAAAACTGATCAAAACACACTACTCATCTTTAAAAATAAGTCTATTTCCCTAATACTATTTCTGCTAATGAAAGAAAAACTCACAAATGGCTTATATATGTTACAAGAGCCTGTAGGTATTTCAAACCTGGGCCTGTGTTTCCAAAAGTAAATAGTTTGGATTAGAAATAAATAAGTGATGAAAACTTGGGCTGTTGACATTGAGGATAATGAGTGGGGACAGACAGAATCTCAAAAGTTTCTCTGAAAAACAATTTCTTAAAACCTAGACCTTGCTAGCTTCTCTGAGCCTCCTGTCTCCTGTTCTATTTGGGTAGATCAGCTCAGGGAGCATGAGGAAGAGGATGGGCCTTCCCTGATCAGTGCCTTGCCCCTGATCGAAGAGGCTGATATTTTTAGTCTCTCAGAGATGAAATGATTTAGGAGAGTCCCTTCTGGGGGAGCTTAAGGAGGCACTGAGAGATATTGCAGAGCAAGCAGGATAAGAAGAGACCTCTGCACTTTCCAGGCAGTGTCTTCCTAGCACAAGAATAACATATAAAACTTTTCATGTAACTCTCCACCACCATCTAGACAGCAGTTTGGTTTTGCCCAGTGCTGCTCCAATCGGAAAGTCGTTCCAGGACCTCCCTGCTCTGCTGATTAGGACTTTCTTCTAATTTGCAGACGACATTTATTTGTGAGCAGTGTATAACCATTTGTTCTTGTGCCAATATGGCCCTAAAACTTAAAAAAAAAAAAAAAAAGCCCTTCTCCCTCCCTGTTGTTTACTCATGATGTATTTATAGACAGTGATCCTATCTCTTCTCAGTCACTCCCTTGTTAAACCAAACAAGTCCCCTCTGTGCTGGGACAACCTCATGGGACATCCCTTCCCATATCTGTCCCTCATGGGATTGTCTCTTTCACCCAGTGCTGGTCTGTGGGTCTCTGAGGGAAAACAAGAGACTGAGCCGGTACCCACGAGGGCTGCGCAGAGGGAGCACAAGGTGTTTTTCATGGTTGCCTTCATCATCCATCCTTGGCTAAGACAGACAAATACATCAATAGAAGGGTAGCCGAAGAAGGCCTTTACCCTGCAATAGTTGCTCCATGGGACTGGCCCTAGTGCACAGCCTTGAACCCACTGTGGCTCAGCAGTGCTCTGTAGAGCAGACCAGATTTTCACCACAGAGGGGTACACAGAAGGATATGTATCTTAGAGCAGTGGATGAGTTGCAAATTCACACCCTAGTCCACAGTAAGTCCTTCTTGCATTTGCAAAGTATATAAAGGAGCATGATTACTCCTTCCCTCCATGAAAAGGAGTAACTCTCTTTGTTTAGACAATTTTCAAAGTAGTGCAACAGCTGCACACACTCCCTACCTCAGCTTCATGTGCTGCAGAGGGGGACAAATGCAGCACACACACACATTTTACTCGGTATTACAAGGCAAGAACTTTCAGCTTATCATTTCACTGGACAAATGATACAAGCAAAGCATGGCTGAGCAGCTCAAGGCTTGGCATGAACAGCTCTCAGATAAATCAGGGTAACATGTGGCTTTTTTGACAAGCTACCACCTAAAAAAGCCCCAGAGCATTCTGAAATATGCCTGGAAGCAAACAGGGCTTGACCATATGTGACTGAGAAAGTTATTAATCTCCTCAGAAAAACTTCTTTCATGTCACACAGGAAACTTCCCTTTTTTTTTAATTACTCACTAACTGCAACAAATAGGTTAACTGCTTGTGGGATGACTGAGTCTCTTCAGGCCCATGTTCAAATAAAATTACACAATAAAAGCAAAAGTAAGCATCTTTCAGTCTGGCTGCTTCCACAACACCTTGCAAACAAGTTGTTGGAGTCTTTCTATCTGCCTGCCTGATTTTGTCCATACCCAGTATGCAGGCAGTGTGGAAAGTGGGGGAAAGCACAGTGGCTGTTTGGTAGCAGGCAGCAGCACAGCAGCTCCTGACAGCCTAGAACCACAAGTGAGGAATATTAGATCCACAACTCCAAGGTGTTTTCTGTTGTATATTATAGTGAATTCACTGTGCTAAGAAACTGGTTTCTGGAGAAAATTATAGGCAATGTGTCAGCTACAAATGATTTATGCATAAAGCAACCTGTACTGCAGGAACCCAGGGGGTATAATAACAAGACAAAAAAATCATTTAATCTTGTATGTAAATTTAAGCAGGCAGGAATTTGGGAAGAACTGCTTGTTTTTATTCCATCTTGTGTTGCTGCCAAGTAAAGACAGTATTTGAGCAGAAAGGCACTGATGTGGAGCAGGTAGATAGGCTTGCCAATTTCCAGCAAGATACATTTTAAATCGGCTTCTTGGTTTCAGTTCAACACCCTCTGAGAATTGATTGGTTTCTATCTGACAAGAAAGGAGTCAGAAAAGCAGAAGACTCTTTCTGGGCTAGATAAACTCAGCATGAGCAATGCTGTCTGTGGACCCGATGAATGTGAAACATGCCAGCATTCAGCAAAAAACTGATTCCTCTCCCCTTATTCACAGGCAAGTCTATTAATTCTTAGGAGACTCCTGCTGGAGTAAGATTGTAGGCGAGCAAAGAGAGCTGAATCAGCTAAGACTTGAAGAATTGGCACTGGCCTGGACTTTGCAGGCAAAGAGACATTTCACATGAAGCGAGTGTCATTGCAGACAGGCAGAAGGAAACAAAGTGTCATCAGGTTTTCTCACCTATTTTTTAAACAATTTGTTAATGAGCTTCAAGGAGCTAATATGGTATTATCCAGTAAAAATAGATGGCCGCGTTCCAGCTAGACCTTGTCCCAGGAGTGTTGCAGGCATGCAAATCAGTCAGCAGCTTGTACTAGGCCCTCACTTTCCCAGGAGAACAGCTATAGGCTGTGGAGAGGAAGCAGAGCCATTGCTCCAACCTTCCTACCATTGCTTCAATATTCCACCACCTAGTGTCCCCCTCTCTCTAAAACGAGATGGAAAAGATGCCGCTCATTCAAGCACTGCTTTGCCTGGTCCTTGTGGCACAGAGATCTTTTCCCACCAGCTGAAGAGGACTTGCCTCTTGCTCTTACTGTCACCACCAAGGAGTAGCACAGTGAGATGAAGCAAAGAGATTGACATGGAGCCAAACCCTGCTGCCCTTGTTATTTTGTGTTCAGGTGCAATTTCCCTCAGTGGATTCATAAAGGACTAAGACTGAGAGAATGAGGTTCGTGAAATATTTACCATTACTGTACATGATAATGAGTTTTCTGCATATCTATATGCAATACACACACACATATAAATGCAGTGCACACACACACATATATGCAATATGTCTGAGTTATGATAGCTGTGGGAGTGATTGCCTAGAATTGTCTGTCCATTGTAAATTAAATATGACAGTTCTACATCTGCATCAATGTTAATACTCTTTTAAGACTCTTCTTTCTCAGACGCTGGCGTTGGTCTCACAGTCTGTGAGTATAGGTCACAGTCTTTATTTTTCTTTTGGCATAACAGATACAGAGGAAGTCTTATCTCTTTATGGTCTTGCAGTTGGGATCTAGAGAAGCCAATGAGGGTGAGGAAGGTTAGGGGAGCTCTGGAAAGGACCACCCAGATTAAGTTTATAGCAATCATGCTTTGTTACTCTATTGCAGAGAGCAGAGCAGAACAACAAGGGTGAAATAAAGAATTCTTTGTAAGGGTAAGACATTTGCATGAACTTTGTCCTGAAGGAAAATACAGGCAGAACAGTAGAAATCCTTCCAAAGGGCTGTTATGTAGAAAGATCTTTTTCACCAATATTATCGTGGTGTTGTTTTGCCATGGTTCATAAATAAGCCATGCAGTTATCAAGATAAAACAGCAACACATACGTATTACTCAGGAGACACAAGTTCTGCGGAGCTTTTTCAGTGTCCCAGATACAGTCTAAGCAGGTCTCCAGCGCTGAGGTCCGTGCTTGAGCCATAAGCAGCCCTGGCATCTCCCCACCCTGAACCAGGAGGGTAGCGAGAGCTCTGCTTTCCATTGGTTCATCATCTCCCCTCTCCTTCAGTTCCCCTGCAATCAAAGGTGCCTTATAGCTCCAGTAAGATTCTGTTGTGCTGCCTTTCTCTGCAATGGCAACCTTGTTTTGTTCCTGCCCCTCATTTTTTTTTAAATGAAACCAAATCACTTGATTTAATCAAGCCCCAAGCTGGAGGATGACTAGGCTTTTATCTCTTTTTTCATCTATGCACTTATATATCCATACCAAACTCACTGGTTTAGGGTATATCTCAGACTACAGGCCAGCCATTACATTCATTAAAATTGACACAACTTCCACCTTCCCAGAGCATGTGTTAAGGAAAGGGAATCACTACCTGCTGTATGAAAATCGCAGGGATGTGCTAGATGCATTTCCCCTTTATTTCTCAGTTATGTATTAAGAAGTATTTTTCTGAATACCTTTACATATTTCTTTTTTGATTTCTCTGAGGACATCCTATATGAGAATTTATTACTAATCATGTGAACTGATCGGTGTCAAAAATACCATGAGCGTTCACAAGGAAAGGACAGTCTCATGGTGTGCTACTGACAGACACAGTCTTTCATGAGGGCTCAGGAAAAACTGATTGACCTCTTTGGAGAAAAGGAGGCCTCATTGTTAACCTATCAAAGAACTTTGTGAAACTCTTAAAAACAATGAAGATCTGTAACAAGTAGTTCAAATGGAAAAATAAATTGATTTACTCAATGTTTTGCAGTTTATATGGTCAGGGAGACAGCTCAGGACAGAGCCAGTTAACAGACTGAGGTTAGAAATTAAGAGGACAGGACTTAACTTTCCGTAGCAGCATGTTTAGACACGAAGAGAAAGATGTGGTTTGTGTTTAGTGAGCAGCTAGTAAAATGAAATATGTTATGTGTATGTGCTAGTACACCCTCATTCCCTGCCTCACTCAATTTTCTGCTTAGATACCATAAAGCTGAGTTACTGGCCAGCTGCAGCCAACTGTGCTGCTCTTTAAACATTATTATACTATTCTAGACAAGTAGGTGAAAAAAGCCTGGCACATGAGCTGCCTAGCATGAGTTCACCGATGAAGACTTTGAGCACCAAAGGCTTCAGCTGAGGCGAGAACTTGGACACAGTTTTGTGTTCCCGAAGTCCCATAGTGGGTAGAGAAAAGCATTACTTTTCCTTCTTTCAAGCCAATGTCATGGTCTACTTTATGCCAAGAGGCGCAGTACATCCCCAGCTGAGGTGCCATGTTGCAGTTTCTTCTCTGCTCCAAGATCATCATGCCAATCAACACTGGGTGGGAGATTGCAGTGCTCTGCTGCTCAGGTGTGCCTCTTCTGAGGTAGGAGGCCATCATGATGACCTGCATGAAAAACATGGGATATAGCTCATTCTGTGGGAAAGACTGAAGAAGGAGCAGGCTGTTACACAAGGCTCCCATTTAAGGTGTGAGACATGACTGGGAGGAGAAAAAGGTTGGCTTGAGCTGGATAATGACTTCATTTGAACAGGTAATACATGGGATTAAAGACCAGCATCTATTTAAAGACCTGTAAAAAGTAATCCCAGACTTCCTCAAAATGGTTTTTGTCCTCTTACTGACAAACTGCTTCTGGATTTTCTAGCAGGGTCTAGATTCAGGTATTGCTACCAATACAGCATTGAGATCCAGGACAATTGAAATCAGTCAAAGCTCTGCTGTGTATTTCAACAGAAAAAACCTGAGCCCTATATAATATCAACTCTGCAAAGGGAGATTACCACTTAACTCTGCCCCAGTACATCCCCGTGTAAGCAACCATACATTTTTAAGTTCTTAAGGAAAGAGAGCGAAACATCAGTTGGCAAGCTGTGCTCACAGGAAAGTGTCACCTATCCTGCACTCAGCTACATCCAGCATGAGTATGCTAAAGAAAATGTGAACAATAGCAACAAACCAGAGATATACTTGTCTCATATGTTTTAAGGAATATGTCTACACTCAGTCTAGCAGCCTCTCCACAGTGTAAGTTCTTTCTTTTTTTTTTTTTTTAATTCCCATAAAATTTTACTACATTTGTACGATATGCAATTAATGAGCCATAGAATCATCAAAATTAGAAATGGAAAAGATGCATTAAGTCATCTAGTCCATCCCCTGACAGTTCAGGATTGTTCCCTACAGTGTATTTTTGTATTTTCTAATACTCTGCACAGTCCAGATTTAAATGTCTCCAGAGATGAAGCTTCCACCAATTCATTTAGAGAACTGTTCCATAGTCCTGCAGCTCTCACTATCTGGAAAATTTTCCTCTTAAGGACACGTACATCTTTCTTTTCTCACATTTACTTCTGTTTTAGTTGTAATCTCTTCTACCAACTAAAATAATTCCCCTCCCTGCTGATATTTATACTTTATGTCATCATGCCCTCTCCTTTAATATTGCTTACATAAACTATATGCATTCAGTTTTCATGCCTTGCTTACATGCCCAACTGTTTCCCTCCAGCCCTTTAATCATTTTATGTTGCTCTTTCTGAACTCCCTCTACACTGTCTGCTTCCTTCTGATAAAAAGGCAGCAAAGGCAGGATTCCAGGTTCAATTTTTCCAGGTTTGCACAGGAAAATAGTGTTACCCACCTGCTCTACATCATTCAATCATTGCAGCTCCTCAGCTGCCATATTGCCTTGAAAACGCCTGTGTGAATTGTGGCCTGCAGGTACTTGTATAGTGATGACATGTTACTGAATGGATTGCAAAAGTGAATCTCAGTAAGGTCTCTGACTGTTCAAAATGGCTGATATTAGTAGATGATACACCTAAGTTGTGGGGAAAAAAAAAAGAAAGAAGAGGAAGGTAAGACAAATGAGAAGCAATGCCACTAATTTGTTCCATAATTTTGAGAGGTCTCTAGGGATATTTTAAAACACTGAGTACTGGACTTCGTATTTATCCACTAGATGATTGCAGATGATTGCAGCTCAACATTTTTGGATGGCATCCTGGTCCCATTATAAATTCTGGGAGCTTTGTCACGAGTGCCCCTTCTTCTGAGTTCTTGGCTATCACTGAGGCAAAATTTTAAGGGGTCGGGGGTTGCATCACTGAATTTTAGGATCTAGAGGGGCTCAGGGTTAATCAGGTTGCCCTTCGTTCCAGGAAGAGAAAGAAAAAAGCCTTTACTTTAAACAGGGTGAATGCTGAGAAGGGCCAAGCCAAAATCAAGAGGCATAAAGACATCAAAAAATGTCACAATGAAAATGGTATAAAATCCTTAATAGAATAAAATAGGTGGATGCTATAGCGACAAACCTCAGTCATGGTATTTCAAGTGAAGTGATTCCTTCTTCTGCTTTAAATCCTTTTAATGTGCCTCCTATTGAATATCTCATACAGGTGGAGCACTATAAATTCTGCTATCTAGCAGCACACACCATTTGTATGAACACTTTATTCCAGCTGAGACACAAGTATTAATAGCAACACGGATCCTTCCTTTCAAGCTCTTTCCTTCCCCGGAAAAATTTATTTCTGCTGCCTTTGGCAAGACTTGCTCTGAGGGAGCTACTACAGAAGGACCAAATACAGCAAGCGAGAAGTAATTCTAAAACTCTTTTTTATGATAGACATTTCACATGTAAAGCTGTCTTGACCTGTCTGTCTGTTTCTCTCAGGCTATACCATTCTGAAAATTAATTCTTAATGAATCTTTAAATGTGTGAAGAGCAGAGCCATGTGCTTTAGCAATAATAATTAACAAAAGTGAAACTGTAGGCTTCTTAGGGCAGGAATGAACATTTTGTACTTGTTGGCAGTGTCATCCCTCTCTGTGAACTGAGTTAAATAGCAATATGAAAGGGTAAATAACCTAGGAGCAGGAGGTTGTTCCATAGAGCCCTATCAGTTTACTTTCCCATGTATTGATCTAATACACAGAGCAGATTTTCAAAAAAATGGGATTTTTTTTGAGTCATGGTCATTTTTGATGGGGTTGTATGAGAGAAGCCACAGCTTGAAAAGACCAGCTAGGTCACTCACTCTACTTCCCTGTTCCAGAGCCTCTGTAATGGGACCAACACAAGGACCATGAGCAAGTCTATCAGTGAAATAATTCACAATAACTGAAAGTGCCAATGTTCAGCAAAGCAAAGATGAAGACCTTTGCAGCTGATTGTCAATCCTTAGAAATTGTTTTCACAGTGGGATAGTCCATGTGGCACATTAAATACCTCATTGCTTTTTCATGGCCAAGTTCTTAACCATTAATAAGCTAGATTAAAATATTTTTGCTAGTTCTGCTATAATACTTCATAAATTGACAGCAAGAAATTCACTGCCAATTGAAGAAATTAGCTAATCCTAGGAGAAAATCCCAACCTAATACACCTACAAGTTTAACTGCAAACTAGAATTTCCTTAATGGTGCTCTGTTATTTTCAAGTGGCATTTCAGTGGTTTATCTGCTTGTGCAAGATGAGCATACGGTAGAACTCCTTCCTCCTTTCTGACAGTTCTCCACAAACTAGGGTGTAATCCCATTGTGTCTTTTTCCACAGTTATCATCTGCACAGAAATTTGCCCCTAGACTAAGTTCTTGTAGATTCTGGAAGGAGTTACAGGTCCGTGTAAAAATGCCCGGTTGCTCCAAGG